>NC_090649.1:335517462-335669962 GCF_040937935.1 Hyperolius riggenbachi | reverse complement strand
TTCCTCAGCAACACACGCTAACTGCTGACAGAAGCTTTTCTTTCCAGAGTCCTGCAGCATGCAAATCAAAACAATGGTCAAAAAGCTGCCTGCCTGCACAGGCAGCTGAGCAAATCATCACAGTACCCCCCCCCTCCAGGGTCGAATTCCAGACGACCCTCAAAACTGCTATTAGCAACAGACTCAAACTGACGACTCACGAAGGTCAGGACAGCCCGACAAGGTCCAATTCCAGAGTCAGTCCACCCGAAACCGACCTCATCGGAAACAGAAGCCACCGAAACATGCCAATCAGTACTACCAGTCTCAGTATAACACCCATCAGGACTGTGAACGCCAGAGAAGAAGCCAACGACACCCTCCAGACAATACCCACCACCTTCCAAGGAGCGTCCGAAAATACCAAACCTGCCACAATACCTGTTCGAAGTGTCCCTTACAACACAAAAGCCACCGTTGATCTTATCCAGGGTACCAAGCAAAATTTCTCCCGGAATCTCCCAGAACCTTTTGAAGCTCCACAGAGATCCCAAGAGGGCAGAACAATCACCAGGCTCACATGGAGAATTACCAAGAACCCCCATGGAACCAATGACAATTCCGGATTCAGAATTACGAGGACCCCCATCAAGATCAAGACTTTCAGGGACCACTTCTGGGCATGCAAGCAGGCAGGCCATATCAGAGCATGTCTCCACCAAGGAAGCATCTGAGTACACTGGTAACCGAGGCACACTTGGGCTTTCTGGGTCACAGAGCACACTGGGGTACACCAGCACAGGAGAAACCTCAGGACATGTCGGGGAACTGCCAACCTCAGAGTCCGACACGAGGAAACCAAATCCAGGACCGGGCAGAGAATCATCACGAGCAATGGTCTCAAGCACTGGACTTTCAAAAGAAGACTCGGACTCAAATTCAGAAATTTCTGTGACAATAATATCATCATTGACTACATATGAGTGAAGCTCCATCAGAGCTGAAAAGGTAGCCAGCAAGGCAGCAATGCCTACGGAAGAGGGTAATACCTCAGAAGGACTTGGGGGGCAGGAGACATCTCCTACAAGTTCTGCACCCTTTAGGAGGAACTCGGAGACCTCCAGAACATCAAACAAGACCTCAGGAATATCATTTTTCAAGTTTTCTAAAAAGGATTCTGTACTATCCATGTTACAGGGCAAAACTGGAACTTTATTTTGAGAACAGGGCAGATGTCCCAGGGAAGGTTCCACCATAAACTGAGACTGAATTTCATCATCATGAGTGGAACATACAGGAATATTCACTGAACCACACACTGACTCCCTAACTTTAATCTCGCTGCACCCAGAATTCTGCGTAGCAGTCAAACTAGCTTGCAACTCCAAAACTGCAGAAAGACAGGTAAAAATAGCAGCAATACCTAGACGAGCCTCTAGGGGCAGGGCAGGAGATATTGTACAAGACAATATTGACTCATCCAGAGTACAGGGTGGAGAGTCAGAACTTTCTTCAAAGCAAGAAAGGGACTCCCAAATGTCAGTGTGATTGGACATCATTTTGTTATTCATGGTACAGGGCAGGCTCAGAGAAACCCTCTCTGGACCCAGCAAAGACGCTTCAGAGTCAGATTCGCAAAACGAAAGTGCTGTCTCACTCTTAGACTCGGCTAACTATGTCGAATCCGAGGAGACAGAACGCAAAATTTGCGAATCCAGGATCGCTTTAGGTTGTGAAACTGACGCTTCCCTAGCGCACATCTCTGCGATCTGCGGAGCAGACTGCAAAGCGTTTAGGACAGAAACACTGGAGCAACTGTCATCAGGCCACAGGCCCTCACAGGTGTGAACAGGGCGAGACAAAGGCGCATTTGCAGTAGAAATAGCGACAACATCAGGAAAAACTCTATTAGACATATTAATTTTACTTTTGACGCTGCACAGTCGAGAAACTTTTCCCATAGCAGGGTCACAGATGGAAGATCTCAAAGATCTGTTTCTAAATGACAAAGGATCCCACACATCCTTGAGGAAACCGGCAGCCTCATGCCAATCACAATCTGCAGGAACATCCGAGAAACAGGCACCAGATCGCACAGATTCAAACCGCACACTGTCAGGAGAGAATCCTCCAAGATTCGCACAGGAATCAACCACAGCGGCATACTCATTGATTTCAGATTGCACAAAGTCAAGACTCTCATGCTTTACCCCAGAAAGGCAGGAACAATCATCCGACAACGATGTCTCTTTATTGGAATCAATTGGTTGGTGTGTGTGCAACTCATCCAAAATCGTTTGCCATACATAGATCACCAAATCCACATCATCCTTGTCACATTCATCGGAATCAATCAGAAGGTACATAGAATCAAGACAAGCATTCAAGACATCTTCGCTTTTTGCAATGTAAAAATCGCAAAAGGCTTTCCAATCAAAATCGAATTCCTCCAGCAAGGCCCCAACATCCCAGGAAGCAAATGGGGGTTCAAACAGGCCAGTATCCAGATAATCTTCATAGGGGTGGAGTTCAGGAACAAGAACAGATTTTTTAACTGCTTTAATGTAGTGTGCGATCCTACCTATAGCAGGATCCACATAAGCTTTGGATTGGGGCAAAAAACCTGGAAACTGATCAGCAGATGCATTATAAACATCATTATCATACTGCATGGTTTTGCCCATTTCAGACTTGACAGAAATAACCTCTTGATTTGTGTTTGCTATGGGCAACGGATCTTTCCGCTGGGAAGCCTTCCTAGATCTTTTACGTTTAGACTTAAGCAGCCCATACACTCAGCCGATTTTCTGGCCGACCGATCGATCGATTGCAAATCGGTTGGCCAATCGACCGATCGACGGCCGATTTCGATCGATTTCGATGGATTTCCATCGAACTTGCAGGGTGGAAAATTTAGGTCGATCTGATGAGATTGCTTATCAGTTTGCATTGGCCTTAATGGAAATCTGATGGCAAAAAAATGCCATCAGATCGAATTTCAATAGATTTCAAACTGAAATCTATTGGAATTCTATCCTGGTAAAAAATGTTCTAAAAACGCATCAGATAGATCATCAGATGCATTTCTTATCTATCTGCTGCCAATCTGACGAGTGTATGGGCACCTTTAGAGGCTTTGGATGGCTGCTTTGTGGATGAAAGAGTAGATGGAACAGCTGATTGAGCTGCTGACAACAACTCATTAAGGGGGTATGGTAATTGAGGTAATCTCAGCCAATTGTGAATTAAAAAGGCCAAGAATTCCAGGGGTCTTTGACTCAGGGTGGTATGATTTAACACATCATAACCCCACATTGACATTTCGCCCCCCAACAGAATGTAGACCATTTGGGGGGCCCAGGTAGACACTGGGGTGCATTGGAATTCAGGGTTCGCTAACAGTTTCGTACACTCAGACAAAAATTCGTCTGCTGA
Organism: Hyperolius riggenbachi; assembly: GCF_040937935.1. Lineage (NCBI taxonomy): Eukaryota > Metazoa > Chordata > Amphibia > Anura > Hyperoliidae > Hyperolius > Hyperolius riggenbachi. Next base: position 335,666,548 of record NC_090649.1, on the reverse strand, counting down.
TTCAGGTTCAAGTTTTTTAAATCTCTTAAAGGTACAAGAGCCATATTCGACAAAATCGTACAAATCGGAAATTCCGTCTACACTGGGGTTTTGGGTTGGGCTGTTCATACTGTAACGATTGTGGAACTTTCCCCGTGATCAGCGCACAACGCGTGCGCTGACACGGCGGAAATCCTCCATAAGCGTATAATTTGCAGGAACCCAGCAAAAGGTGCTATGCACCTGTAGAGGGAAATTCCTGTCGGCAGATGGCGCTGGGGAGTGCAGAGGAACCAATCCTCTGTACCTCCACAAGTGCCAGACAGGAATTGTACGAAGCGCAGAACGCAATCGCAAGAGAGGCGATTGCGAATGAGATTGAGCAAAGGGATAGGTTGTATGTGTGTGCGCCAATCCAGTCACCACCCCGCGACCGCGCACACACAACAGCAGATACGAAATAGGAACGCGATCGCGAGAGGTGCGATCGCCAGACGTGACACAAGGCAGATCAGAATAGAATACGAGGGTAGCAAAGGCACAGCAAATACAATAAGGAGATACGGAAAATAACAAACGCTAGCTAACCGCGAACACCGCACTCATTCGCAACAGTGCACGCGGTTATGCGCGATCTCCACGTGATAAGCACAATAGAGACAAGCACGCCTAACTAACCATTAACAGACAAACATGAAACAGAGGACGCGAGTGCTTGCTTAACGGTTACCTCACCGAGCCTGCAGCAAGCGCAGCGGACAAGACAGACACACAAAAACAGGGACAAACGAGAGATAGGATCCACAGCACTAGCGAAAAGTGGCTAGCGTGATCCAGGTACAGAGTAGCAGAACAGAAGGATCCCCAGCGCTAGCGAAAAGTAGCTAGCGTGATCCCAGGAAACAGAACAGAAGAGATAGCTGGTAGCAACCGCTGCACCAGCTATACTCCAAGAACAGAGATCAGAACCATTTCCTGTCGACCACCATAGGGGCAGGACAATGGCAACAGGCAAGACAAGACAGAACAGGCAATACAGATAATACAACCTGACTGGGCTAGAAGGGGAGCCTAAAGCAACCCCCAGGAATTAACTATACTAGATAGCAATGGCTGACACTCCAGCAGTGTCCATCAGGAACAGACCATGGAAAGGAAATGCCCAGCAAAGCATTCTGGGAGCAGAATGCTTTTATAGTGCCAGTCATCAAAAGAAGGCAGGTAAGGGATTTGCATGACTAATGTATGCAAATTCCTCAGCAACACAAGCTAACTGCTGACAGAAGCTTTTCTTTCCAGAGTCTTGCAGCAGGCAAATCAAAACAATGGTCAAAAAGCTGCCTGCCTGCACAGGCAGCTGAGCAAATCATCACAGTCTTTTTGAAAAAAAATGTTCCTCTTATTCCCACTGTTCTTCTTAACATTTTCTGCAAGTTTGGGGTTTCTAGCTTTTAAAGCGGCTTTGCAATTAACTGCTAAAGTCGGCGGGCGCTTAATTTTCCCACGGTCAGAAGGAGTTACTTTAAAATTGATTTTCTCAAAAACTATAAGGTATTTTAGATCTCAGGTGTTAGACACCTTGAAACATCTTTTTCATCACTTTTCTGGCCAGCAGAAATGTTTCTAGTTTTCAAAGTTCGCCTCCCCATTGAAGTCAATTGCGGTTCGCGAACATTTCCGCGAACCGAACCTTCCGCGGAAGTTCGCGAACCCGGTTCGCGAACCGAAAATCGCCGGTTCGCGACATCTCTAGTGGAGGGGTTATATCCTCAATCCTATCTACAGAGAGCGACTTCTTATACCTGAGTGGGGTCAGGTTATAATTCTCCCCACCTGCGACTTAAGTGGTTACCTGGCTGGTAACCTATACTTGTGAGTATATCCAATAAAAACAAGGAACACCAAGAGCCCCAATAGTGTAATATATACTGGTAAATGGTTACTAGATAGAGTAAATATTAATACTCACAAACCAGGGTTACCATTAGGCAACCACTGTAAAGGCAGGTGGGGAGATTTTCCTGACCCCACTCAGGAAAAAGAAGTCGCTCTCTGTAGATGAGAAAAAAAGGGGGTTCAACTCTCCTCCCAGTGTGAACTCAATATTATGCAGGAGAACAGAGGCACCAAAAGGATAAAAGGAAGCTAAATGAGCTTAAAAACCAAATTCTTGGTAAATAGAGGAGGTAGTGGTGGACTTACCTCCTCCAAGTAGACACACAACGACTCTGTGAACAGAGGTGCCTGGCTCTTCTACTGACCACATATGCTATTGCTCCGTTGTTATTGCCTGATGAACCAGGATCAGACCTGCGAAACGCGTTGCATATTTGGAGTTCATAAATAAAATATATTGACTGTCTTTACTACAGTCGTTGTGTGTCTACTTGGAGGAGGTAAGTCCAACCCTACCGCCTCTATTTACCAAGAATTTGGTTTTTAAGCTCATTTAGCTTCCTTTTATAATTTTGGCGCCTCTGTTCTCCTGCATAATTGTTAGTATATCCATTATTGGTTTATTTTGTTCGTCTGCATCCAAACTACTACACTATATTGGGCTCTCGGTTTCCTCCTTTTGTTTTACATATAAATGGCAAAAGTTGTAGTAGTAGAGCTTTTTTTCTATAGTGTGAGGGAACTAGTTTAGGACCCCAACATTACTTAATTAACTGGTATATTAAGCATACTGGAAGTTTAGAAAGAGAAAGAAAACAACACATAGATAAACATTAGACAGTTATCAAAAGGAAAAAAAGTGAAGTCATCCCTTTAGTAGACACAGGATGAATGTGGAGGAGTGATATTTAAAACTGCACAGTACACTTTTTCATTTTGTAAAAGTTCTGGATAAATTGTTAGTTTCACTACGTTCTTTGCCAGAATAATAATTATGATGCCACTGTTACTAAGACATAAAAATACATCAAATTACAGTGTTCCCAGAGAAAGAAATATCACTGACAATTTCTGACACATTTCTAATTGTAAACGTTTAACTATAATAGAAACGTGCAAAGAAACAAGTTACTCACTTGCCTTAAAATAGCTATAAATACATTTTCAAGTACTATTCAATTTAAACCCTCTGCCGAAAGCAGTTAATTTGGCCGCACAGCCAGATCGTCAAATTAGGCGCTGCCATAGACCACAATGTAATGTGTGGCTATCTATGGCAGCACTATAATGCAGCCGAACTCTGGCTACTGGCACAGCAGATACGTAATCAGCGCCAAGGTTTGGTTATTATATAACAGTGAGAATGACAAAAGAGAACAGAATAAATAGATACTAACATAACAAGACCATATGATATAAGCTAGTGTAACCCTCTAAAAGAGGGTCCCAAAAGTTTTGCTCATGTATTTCTATGTGTGAGGTAACTTTAGCATCTAAGGCTAAGTTTCACCTTAGATGCTTGCCTGTGGAACCAAAACGGCGCATGGGAGAGGAGTGGAGGCGTTGTAATGGTCGCATAGACAGTTGCTAAGTGACCAAAGCACACAGAGCAGTGGAACTTTCCAGAAGCCCTGCACGGCCTATTGGAAGCTACAGCGCAGGCGCGGAAAGGCACAGCTAGGAGGGTGTAGCCGGAGGGAACTGGTTAGAGCCAGCCAGAGCGCGCCAGAGAGCGAGAGAGAGTGGAACTTAGGAGGAGACAGGAGCAGCGGTGAGGAGCGGGAAAGGAGGCCACGAGGAGAACGGCCGTAGCAGTCACCCCGCAGACTAAGAGGGTACCCAGCCGGCCACGCAAAGACTACAGTTGAGCAAGTAAGGCAGAGGCAACCCGGCCAGACAGTGACCGGAGACCAGAGGCAGCGTGCACAGAGTCCATCCGAGCTAGTCCGGACAGAAAGGACTCAGACAGCAAGATGAGTATTAGGCCTGAGAGCCAACTACAAGTTACAGTGTGTGTTCAGTTAGTAGCCAGTGTTCAGCGGAGGCTTGCTGAGATAGAAATATAGCAACCCAGAACCTGAAGAGGCTAAGTCTGTTCAAAGTGCTGTTACTAGAGACTGTTCATCTGCAAAAGCTTTGAAGATACAGAGACCTTGTGTTTATGATACAGTTGTTGATGCAAGATAGAGCTGCCCAGCTAAAGTGAAGAAATCTTCTGCCGCTTACATAAAGTGTATTGAGTGTAAAGGCCTTGCTGTCACTTAGAGACATTAACATCTTCCATAAGTACCCCACAGAGCTGATACAGCCCCCCGCTTGCAATAAGTCCTGTAATAGAGACATTGTTCCTGTCAAGTCCGTTTCAAGTCAAGAGTTAAAGTTCATGTGTTCTTCTGTGATATGTTCTAAAGTGTTACTAAGAATGTGATACAAGAAGTGAACCAAAGTGTGATTTATGCATATTACCTAAGTACACGGTCCTAAATAAACCAGAGATTACTAAGGCCATGAGAGTAAAGAGAACCTGTCAGTATTAAAGAAGGTAAGTGAAAGGAGGAGGAGTTGCATTGTGTCTTGTGATACTAAAAGTGTGCTACAGTTAGAAGTGAACTGACCTTTGACCAAGATACAGAGTCCATTACTTGGAGTACAAGTTTTGCAACAACTCTAAATTAGAGCTTATTCAGCCTAAAAGTCAAAGTGAACTAAAAGAGAGTTATATTGTGGGAGAGTAATTTGGGTGGCATAGCTGGGTGCATTGGTCACTTTGTATTTTATTTTGTTTACTTTTATTTTCCTAATCCTTTTTGATTATTTGATTTATATTTTATTTTGTTTATTTTGGGAGGCCCTGTCCAGAGAGGTGTGTTAAGTGTAAAGTGGGTTTGTGGTGAGATATTATCAAGAGTAAAGAGTCTAAAGCCTCATCTACACGCGTAGATGAGGCTCCGATGTGCCTTATCAATCGAGCTGCTGATGCGGCTCAATTGATAAGATCCGACAGGTCGGATCTCGCCACCGCCGATTCCCTGCTCGTTCCCCATAAGGGGACAATGGCAGGGAATCGAGCGGAAGATAAGCGGCGCTGGGCGGGGACAAGGGCGGATCGAATGCGACGCACGCGCGGGCGAGCAGTGACGCGGCTGGTACGCGCGGGGATGCGGAAGAGGCAATCCGGCGGCTAATCGAACAGTGGAGAACATTTTCCTGCTACATATGGGGTTTTCTATATTCAGGCCTTGATAAAGGGTCTCTGTGGCAGTCCCAAAATAATCGCTTTCCTGACATCATCCATACAGCACCCAAGCTATTCCTTTTGTAATCCTGTGACATGCAGTAGGACATAGCACAGTACTGGACTCCGGGTAGATACTGGGCTTTACTCTACATTACACCCTGGGTGGGGGACCACAGGAGGGGGGACATGCACTAGGATGCGAGATAAGTTGAAGTGGCTTCCTCCTCCACTCACGACCTAACGTGATGGGATTGGCAGGCCATTCCTATCGGTGAGTCATTTGTATCTCGGGAACTCCTTGTATAGTAAAATCACCTCAAAGGAAAAGATCCGAACCTATAATTTTCCACAGCCCATTATGGTCTGTGCCTGTGCAGTATGCTCCTGGTGACATCAGCAGGAGCGAGGACACGGCAACGCAGGCACAGTGGTTTTCCGACTTTAAAGTCTGAAATTCCAGAGGTGACCCAGAGGCGGGGCCGGAGCATCGGTGAGTGGCTGCGCGGGCCAGGGCCGGCGCTACCATTAAGGCAAAGGAGGCAGCTGCCCCAGGGCCCCACAGCTTGTAGGGGCCCCCAGTGGCTACAAGAGGAAAAAAAAATTTTGCAAATCGGCCTTATAGTTTTTGAGAAAATAGATTTTAAAATTTCAAAGGAAAAAAACAAAACACATTTAAAAACCTGTCGACTTTAATGGTTAATAGCAAATCCACCTTAAAAGCTAGAAACCCTAAATTTGCAGGATATGTTAAGGAGATCATTAGGAATAAGAGGAAAAAACAATTTTTCAAAAAGACCTTATAGTTTTTGAGAAAATCGATTTTAAAGTTTAGAAGGAAAAAAGTATAGTTTTAAATGCGGTAAATGTCACTTTTAGTAGCAAACCTAACGGTAGTGTAATTTTACATGCATCAAACGAAAGCGCAGTAAATTTCCTGACGGGGTTTCCAGGGGGTCTATACGCAGCCGCAGCGCTTTGGCCAGGGATCGCTATACAGCCGCAATATGGCTGTATGAAGATCCCTGGCATTTTTTCCTATTTTCCCAATTTTTTTTTTATGTTTAGAGTGTGGGAATTAAAAAAAAAAAATTATGTGGGGTCCCCCCTCCTGAAACGTTTTAACCCCTTGTCCCCCATGCAGGCTGGGATAGCCAGAATGTGGAGCTCTGACCGATTGGGACTTCACACCCTGACTATACCAGCTGCAAAAAAGGTCCCCTAATGCCGATTTTTGTTCTGGGGTATATGTTGAGGGGCCCCCCAGGTTTATTTTGCCCTGGGGCCCCATTGTTGCTTAAACCGGCCCTGGCGCGGGCACAGGATGTATGCGGGGGACCATTAGAAGCCACGGGTAAGTTCAAATCATTTTCCCCTGACCCCCCTACACTATCCCTTTAAAGCCTAGTATACGCTTTCAGTTATCACTGGCCAATTTTACCACCTCCATCTAGTATGAGGGTCAACAGATATTGAATACTATTAACAGATTGCTAATAGTATTCAGAGCCCCCCCCAGAAACTGCAAACGCACCTTGAACCCAAACAGCAGCTCTGCATATACACCAAAAGCAAGGCTGTTAAGTGGGAGCAGCTGACCAAAAATGATGGCGGCCATTCGGAGGCGGCCTGGTGATGCACTGATCCCCCTTTTGCGCATTTTTCAATTTTACTTGGTGGCGCACCCAGGCTATGCATATGCATAGGTTAGGATTTAGTTAGTGTTAGGTCCCCTCCCATCGAGGATGACTTCTTCGCAGTGGGAGGGATGAGTACTTGACAAGTTGCATGCAAGCTGCTACAGGAAACCAACATCCTCCAGTGGTAGACAGGTTATGTGTATGCTAGGTGTGTATTTTATCCCACAAGTGGGGCTTGCACTCTCTTGCAGGTAGGCACTTATCTGTTTTTAAGTAGCGCTGCTCATTTCCTTGCCATGTACTAACTTAATTCATTTTTGTCAGCTGCTCCCACTTAACTCAGCAGATTCTACTGCAGGTTCGAGAGCCAGGAAGAACCGGAGGAGACTTAGGTATCAGCTACCCCTCCTCCATGCCCTGCTGACAACACCCTAAGTCTGCCCTCTCCCACGGTGGTGAGTGAGGCCGAGGTCCTGCGCCTCCTATCAACCCTAAATGCCAGGAAAGCCCCCGGCCCGGACGGAGTATCTCCAGCATGCCTGAAAAACTGCGGTAGGCAACTTGCTCCAATTCTCTCTGCTATCTTCACCAAGTCCCTGGGGGAAGGCAAGGTCCCTGCGTGCTTCAAGAGGTCTACCATCATACCTGTGCCTAAGAAACAAGAAGTCACCGAACTGAACAACTTTAGCCCCGTGGCCCTGACGTCCGTCATCATGAAAACCACGGAGCCTGCGGTCCTGGCCTACCTCAAGCTCTCCACTTCGCCCCTCCTTGACCCCCTCCAGTTTGCATATAGAGCAAACAGGTCCACTGATGATGCAATCAATATCTGCCTGGAGCTCATCAACGACCACCTTGACAGGCCGGACACATACGCTAGAATACTACTCCTGGACTTCAGCTCGGCCTTTAATACCATCTGCCCACGCATTCTCCAACAGGACCTAGCTGCACTGGAGGCCCACCCCAGTCTACAACTTTGGATCACAGACTTTCTTACCAACAGGTCCCAAGTCGTCAGACTGGGCGATATCCACTCTCAAGCAGCGGCCACAAACACAGGAGCTCCTCAAGGCTGCGTACTGTCACCATTGCTGTTCTCCCTCTACACAAACAATTGTAGGTCTGAGGCAGACTCTGTCAAGGTCATCAAGTTTGCTGATGACACCACCATCGTTGGCCTTGTCACCAAGGATAATGTCCGAGAGTACTGTTAGCAGGTGGAGAGAATTTGCAACTGGAGCAAGGAGAACAGGCTGGTGCTAAACACCGAAAAAAACGTTGAGTTAATCATTGAATTCAGGAGGTCTGCTCCCTCCCTTCCTCCAATCTACATTGGTGGCAGCGAGGTAACCAGAGTGTCCTGCGCCCGGTTTCTAGATACTACCATCTCCTGTGACCTAAGCTGGAAGCCCAACATCACTGCCACTCAACGGAAGGCCCAACAAAGACTCTTCTTCCTCCGCCAGCTGAGAAAGTTCGGCATGACTCAAGAAATTCTAACCAGCTTTTACTCCGCCACCATTGAGTCGATCCTCTGCTCTTCCATCTTGGTGTGGTATGCTGGCGCCACTGTCAATGATAGGGACAAACTACAGAGAGTCATCCGGTCAGCTGAGAGGATCATTGGGTGCCCCCTCCCCTCACTTGCCCTACTATACAACAAAAGACTTAAATCCAGGGCATTGAGGATTGCAAATGATTCCTCACACCCAGGCCATCGCTACTTCAGCATCCTGCCCCTGGGCCGGAGACTACGAGCCATCTCCACTAAGACCACGAGACACAGGAACTCGTTCTTCCCCTCGGCAGTCAGCCTCCTAAACTCCCTCCACATTCTGCCATCAAGCAAGCTCTAACGTACGGCGAGGCCGGCGGCGCTACCGCTGAACAGCCGACCAACCCACAAGACTAACTATTAGACATCTCAGTGACACACTAGGAATGTGATGTGTATTACAATGTAATGTTAATCTGATGTCTGTTGTGTGTCTCTCTCTATGTATTCTTTCTGAGCTATTGTATTGTGCCAAAAACAATTCCGGGCATGACCCCTCATGCTTGGCGAAATAAAATGATTCTGATTCTGATTCTGATTAACAGCCTTGCTTTTGGTGTATATGCAGAGCTTCTGTTTGGGTTCAAGGTGCGTTTGCAGTTTATGGGGGGGCTCAGTGCACCTCTGATTGGAGGCCATTCGGAGGCAGCCTGATGATGCGCTGATCCACCTTTTGTGCATTCCACAATTCCAGAGAATTTACTTTAAAAAAGTCACATAAGCCAGAAGTCTTGCCAGAATATATGGTGCGGCCAGGAGAGTGGGAGTTGCTTCCTCAGCACAAAGTAAAATTGGCCTTTTGATTTTGCAACAAGGAAGTTTTTAGCAGCTTTAGTAAGAGCTGTTTCAGAGGAATGGTGAGTATGGAAGCCAGACTGAAGGCAAATTTAACAATAACAAGCTGATGGTAAAGAGAATGTCAGACAGCTCTGAATAGATGTGCCGTTCCAGCACTTTGGAAGCAAATGGAAGAAGTGAGACTGGACGGTAGGTAAAGAGGGCTGCGTGGGCCTAAAGAGAGTTTTTATGATTTCCTGTTTAAATTAGCGATGGAAAATGCCAGTAGAGATAGATGTTGAAAAGAGTCATTAAAGCAAAAATAAAGGACTGGGGGATGAGATTCGATAAGAGGGAATAAGCTCCAGAGCTGAAGCAGTGAGGTGAACTTTAGGGCCGTCTCCACTAGGGGTGATTTGCAGTAATTTCTCACACATGAATCCGAAAGTGGAATCAAAGCCTATAAATAGTTTGTTTCTGATTTACGTGAAGGTAAAAAAAATGGATACTGCTGCATTTTCTTTGCAGGTTGCATCCGAATTCCCATAGCCGAGCATTGTACGGTTTTCCTAGGACTAAGCAGCAGTGCCTGCTTCAGGAACTCTTCATGGCAATTACAGTGATGTGGCTGGCTATAATGACAGTGTTGCTTGATGCAGATTGATATACAGTATGCTGCTGTTGCATCACTTGATACAAGAAGGTATTGAGGCCCTGTTGATCTTGCCACCGGGAGTTGATGTGGAGTCTGAGCGACCATGGGTCTTCACCAGAGCACCCCACAAGGGATGAAAGGCCCCTAGAGGGTGGCAGACTACATTGCTGCCTAATGGCCACCAGGTCATGAACCTTGGGATTGCCCCACTGGTGATGGGAAGAACAGGAAGTTAACACTGAAGAGAGAAAAGACAGGACAGGTAGAAGACTTGCTGGGTAAATTGGAAAGAATGACTAGTGGGACAGACAGGAAGAAAGGACTACCAGGGCAAATAAAAGGATTAGCAGAGTGGACTGGAGGGAAGGATTGGTTGGGTGGACCAAAGTGAAAGACTGGCTGGACTGACTGGACAGGAGATCTGGCAGGGTGGACTGGAGGGGTGGTCTGGTAGGATGGACTGGAGGTAAGGACTGGCAGGGCAGAGTGGAAGGGAAGACTAGCAGGATTGCAACTGACAGGACTGAGTAAACAAGACCGACGGCTGTGACTGGCAGGACTGCAACCGACAAGACTGACTGACAGGCGACAGAAGTAGATAGGGTAATGCATGATAATGTGATGAAACCACACTTGACTCTGTTTGGTCAGGGTTGAAAGAATCTGGCCTTCACGCCGGTGCTGCAGGTCTGGCAAGCAACCAAAAATGTAAAAAGCGTGCCCAAGCCCAACTGGGAAGTATGCGGATGGCAGATGCCAGTGAAGAAGACAGACCCCGCCACTGGATCTTTTGGAAGGTGAGTGTAACTTATCATTGTTCAGCTAGATGGGCAGATGGGAGGACTGCTGCTAAAGATGAGGAGGCTACAGGATGTGAGTAAGCCGTAATGTGCGTATAATGCCTCTTTTTTATCTGGGAGCTACTGAACTCCAATAATTTGTTGGAGATATTGCCTAACTATATAACAACCAAAATGTTAGTACATGCTCTTATTATATCTCGATTGGACTATTGCAATATATTGCTTGGTGGACTTCCAACTAACCGACTAGCACCGCTCAATTCTGTACTGAACTCTGCTGCTCGACTCATTCATCTCTCCTCTCGCTCTTCCTCTGCTGACCCTCTCTGTCAAGCTCTTCACTGGCTACCAGTTAATGAGAGGATGCAGTTCAAACTCTTAACCCTAACCTACAAAGCTCTCCACAATCTCTCTCCCCTGTACATCTCCTCACTAGTCTCCAGATACCAACCCAACCGCAATCTAAGATCTGCACACGAGCTTCTTCTATCCTCTTCTACAATTACTTCCTCCCATTCACGTGTACAAGACTTCTCACGTGCCTCACCCCTCCTCTGGAACGCCCTTCCACAACACATCCGCCATTCTCCCACCTTTTCCGACAAGCATATTTTGGCTTAGGCCATGCACCCACTAAATAACCTAATTACGCACTGCCTGTACATATACTGTATACTTCCCTACCTCTTGTTTCCACCCCATTCCTTTAGATTGTAAGCTCGCAAGGGCAGGGCTCTCACCCTTTTGTGTCATGGAATGTTATTAATTTAATTGCTTGCACACTTAGACATTTATACATTTTAGTCATCATGTTAAATCAAATTGTAATCAGCAGTGCTGTATCTTGTATCAGTGTTTATATTTGATGTATATCATTGTCTGTATCATTATGTATCCCTTGTTTGTTTTCTTACATTGTACAGCGCCATGGAATATGTTGGCGCTTTATAAATAAATAATAATAATAATAATAAAATGCCTTTTAAGCCACCAGAAAGCAAGAAAATGCTCAAAATAATTTTGTTAGAACCTTTTCACCTCAGTTTTGGTACTTTTTAAGTTGAAAAGTGCTGGAAAATTATTTAAAATTGAAGATGAAAAATTATCTCCTAGGAGAAAACTCAGGTGAAAAAATGAATTGCATATGGGCCTCTGTCTTATTACGTTTTTTCAGGGAACATGCTAAGTAATTATTATCTAAGATTCTAGAAGTGTCTGTTGGAGAGAGCAGCAATTCATTCGCACAAAGGGGTCAACATACATTTAATCCGAATCTTGACAATCAATGCAAACCAGAGAGTCAGAACCAGATATCCAGACTCTACAGGCAAATTCCAATTGCAGCAAAATGACCTGGATCTTCACCTGGATTTAACCATTTCAGCCTCCAGGTATTTTTCATCTTATACATCAGAGCAATTTTTACCTCCCATTCATTCGCCAATAACTATATCACTAATTATCACAATGCATTGATCTAGATCTTGTTTTTTCCGCCACCAATTAGGCTTTCTTTGGGTGGTACATTTTGCTAAGAATTATTTTTCTCTAAATGCATTTTCACAGGAATCTTAAGAAAAAAAGTGAAAAAATTCATTATTTCTCAGTTTTTGGCCATTATAGCTTTAAAATAATACATGCTACCATAATTAAAACCTATGCATTTTATTTGCCCATTTGTCCCGGTTATTACACCATTTAAATTATGTCCCTAGCACAATGTATGGCGCCAATATTTTATTTGGAAATAAAGGTGCATTTTTTCAGTTTTGTGTACATCACTATTTACAAGCTTATAATTTTAAAAAATGCTTGTAATATACCCTCTTTACATGCATAGTAAAAAAGTTTAGACCCTTAGGTAACTATTTATGTTTGCTTTTGTTTTTTAAGTGTAATTTTTTTCTTAAAGATTTTATTTGGGTAATTTTTGGTGTGGGAAGTAAACAGTTAATTTGAAATGTAATAATGTGTGTTTATTTAAAAAAAAATATATGTAGATGTAGTTTTACTATTTGGCCACAAGATGGCTGCAGTGACATTTTTTTTTAAGTCCTGGAAGCTTCCACGAAGTATAAGGAGGATGGGAAACTTTTTTTTTTCTCAGAAAGACTGCGGCTTCTGAAAAGAAGCTGTCGGTCCTTCTACCGGGGACTTAGATCAATGAATGGGAACTATGCTCCCATTCATTGATCTCCAGGCTAACCGAGGGGGGGGGGGGGCGCGGAAGGGAACACGCCGCAGCACAGCAGCAGCCGCCTGGACGTGACAATCACATCCAGGCATCATAAACGGTTACAGTAGTGATATTGCTTTATTGCATTACATGCAGTACCAAAGCACAGAAATCATGACGACAAAACAGTCACAACAGTGAAGAAAGTCAAAATTCTGCCCAAAGTTTCAATATATTGTTTGCCCACCATTATTTTCCAGCACTGCCTTATAGAGAACCTTTCGTGAAATAAAAGTGGCCAGTTGAACTTGGTGCTTCTTCTAGTCCACTGTAGTTGTCTTGATCCCTCACCATCGCTTGGCTCTGATATATTCAGCTGCTGTGCCCCTCTTAAAGCTGGCTGACTAAGCCAGTCTAGGGCTACTGCAGTTGCAATTGTTATGAACTGCGCAAGTGTAGAACGCTCCCATCCTCGGGACTGCACACCAGCATTCAGAACGGCTCAGCTGCTGAATGGAAGAATGTGGAAAGATAGAAAGAGACCAGGAGGACTACAAGGGGTTGGAAAAAGCCCCAGGTGAATTAAACTAGCCACCTTTATTTCACTTTGGGTTTCCTTTAACTCTCTTGGCCTTGGTGTTCACTAGAGCTACTACTGGAACCCTCTTTCATTTCTCCATGACAAAGCTGGTGGATGGCAGAGATCTTCCACTCCTCCACCTTTCATTTGAATGCTCAATAGGGTATAAGTCTAAAAACATGCTTGGCTGGTCCAACATCTTTACCCTCGTTAACAAGGAAGTGATCACCTTGGAGGTGTATTTGGGGTCATTATCATGTTGGAATACTACCATGCGGCCCAGTTTACGAAGGGAGGGGATCATGCTTCAGTATGTCACAGTACATGTTGGCTTTCATGGTTCCCTCAATGAAATGTAGTGACCCAGTGCCGGTAGCTTTCATGTAGCCCCAAACCATGACACTCCCACCACCATGCTTCACTGTAGGCAAGACACACTTGTCTTTGTACTCCTGGCTGCTGCCACCCACGCTTGACACTATCTGAACTAAATAAGTTTATCTTGGGTCTGATCAGACGACAGGACACGGTTCCAGTATTCCATGTCTTTAGTCTGCTTGTCTTCAGCAGACTGTTTGCAGGCTTTCTTGTGCATCATCTTGATGACAGGCATGTAGCACTTTTGGAATCACAAGCACAATGCAATCATGACAGAATCGCCACCAGTGTGAAACAGCCCTTAGCTGTGTACCTGGAGCTGTAATGAGGAAAGCAGAAGTACTGTATATATTTAGGGATGATCAATGAGATGCAAATAATCAAGTTGATTCAGGATTATGTTAATTTTGTATGCAAATTTATGCAGCTTAAAAATGAACCAATAAAACCCAACCAAAGTGGAATTCAGCATCATTGTTCTGGCACCACTTACTTTATCTATGTAATATGACAATAAGTATAATACATAATAGTATGAGCAGTACAGTGGCGTAGTGGTTAGTGCTCTCGCCTTGCAGTGATGGTTCGAATCCCTGTGTCTGTGTGGGTTTCCTCCAGGCACCCCAGTTTCCCCCCACATCCCAAAAAGCATGCAGATAAGTTAATTGGCTCCCCCCTAAATTGGCTCTAGACTACAATACATACACTACATGATACATACATATTGCGCAAAAGGTGGATCAGCGCAGCACCAGGCCGCCTCCGAATGGCCTCCATCAGAGATGCGCTGAGCCCCCCCAGGATCTACAAACGCACCTTGAACCCAAACAGAAGCTCTGCATATACACCAAAAGCATGGCTGTTAAGTGGGAGCAGCTCACCAAAAACGAATTACATTAGTACATAGCAAGGAAATGAGCAGCGCTACTTAAAAACAGACTAGTGCCTACCTGCAAAAGAGTGCAAGCCCCACTTGTGGGGTCGAATACACACCGAGCATACACATGACCTGTCTACCACTAGAGGAGGATGTTGGTTTCCATTAACAGCTTGCATGCAACCTATTAAGTACTCGTCCCTCCCACTGCGAAGAAGTCAATCCTCCATGGGAGGGGCCTAACACTAACTAAATCCTAACCTATGTATATGCATAGCCTGGGTGCGGCTAATCAAATAAAATCGAAAATTTAAAATTGCGCAAAAGGTGGATCAGCGCAGCACCAGGCCGCCTCCGAATGGCCTCCATCATCCTTGCTATGTACTAATGTAATTCGTTTTTGGTCAACTGCTCCCACTTAACAGCCATGCTTTTGGTGTATATGCAGAGCTTCTGTTTGGGTTCAAGGTGCGTTTGTAGTTCCTGGGGGGGCTCAGCGCATCTCTGATGGAGGCCATTCGGAGGCGGCCTGGTGCTGCGCTGATCCTCCTTTTGCGCAATTTTAAATTTTCGATTTTATTTGATTAGCCGCACCCAGGCTATGCATATACATAGGTTAGGATTTAGTTAGTGTTAGGCCCCTCCCATGGAGGATTGACTTCTTCGCAGTGGGAGGGACGAGTACTTAATAGGTTGCATGCAAGCTGTTAATGGAAACCAACATCCTCCTCTAGCGGTAGACAGGTCATGTGTATGCTCGGTGTGTATGCGACCCCACAAGTGGGGCTTGCACTCTTTTGCAGGTAGGCACTAGTCTGTTTTTAAGTAGCGCTGCTCATTTCCTTGCTATGTACTAATGTAATTCGTTTTTGGTCAGCTGCTCCCACTTAACAGCCATGCTTTTGGTGTATATGCAGAGCTTCTGTTTGGGTTCAAGGTGCGTTTGTAGTTCCTGGGGGGGCTCAGCGCATCTCTGATGGAGGCCATTCGGAGGCGGCCTGGTGCTGCGCTGATCCTCCTTTTGCGCAATTTTAAATTTTCGATTTTATTTGATTAGCCGCACCCAGGCTATGCATATACATAGGTTAGGATTTAGTTAGTGTTAGGCCCCTCCCATGGAGGATTGACTTCTTCGCAGTGGGAGGGACGAGTACTTAATAGGTTGCATGCAAGCTGTTAATGGAAACCAACATCCTCCTCTAGTGGTAGACAGGTCATGTGTATGCTCGGTGTGTATTCGACCCCACAAGTGGGGCTTGCACTCTTTTGCAGGTAGGCACTAGTCTGTTTTTAAGTAGCGCTGCTCATTTCCTTGCTATGTACTAATGATACATACATAGACATATGACAATGGTAGTTAGTTACTAGACAATATATATACTGTATAGGGCTGCGTAAGATGTCGATGCTATATAAATCTTTCTAATATTATAAATATGAAAGTTTGGATGTTTGTTACTCAATCACACAACAATGGCTGAATGGATTTGAATAAAATTTGGCACACGCATAGGACATTACCTGGAATAGCATATAGGATACTTTTTATCCCCATAACCAAAAAGTGGGCAAAAGTGAGACAAATACAAATTTCACTGGGAAAATGTAAACTGCAGCCATTCTTACATTGTTAATGGTAGGGTTCTCAAACTTTTCACAGTTGGTCACTGAGTGACTGGGATTAATATTCAGAAAAGTGGGTGGAGTCTACAAAAGCCATTTACAATTCACCTATTGATTTTCAAAGGGCATATTTAATTGCTGCCATTTTTGCACTGTTAATGGCACAAGCCTCAAACCTGGTACAGTTGGTCATCTGGCGACTGCGGTTCAAATTCAGAAGAGGGATGGAGCCACAAACAGCCAATCAGATTTGTTTCATTTCAAAGCAAATTATTGATGCCAAAGAACACAAAGCTCACAAACTTGATCATTGAATAATTGAGTAATTGTGTGTTCGGGTTAGAAAAAGTGGGCACAGCTAACATCAGCCAAATACATACCCGGGCAACGCAGGGTCATCAGTGGGCGGAGTCAAATACAAATTTTACTGGGAAAATGTAAACTGCAGTCATTCCTACACTGTTCATGGTAGGGTTCTCAAACTTTGCACAGTTGGTCACTGGGTGACTGGCATTAATATTCAGGAAAGTAGGTGGAGCCTACAAAATCCAATCAAAATTCACCTATTGATTTTCAAGGGGAATATTTAATTGCTGCCATTCTTGCACTGTTAATGGCACAAGCCTCAAACCTGGTACAGTTTGTCATTGGGTGACTGGGGTTCAAACTCAGAAAAGGGGGCAGAGCCACAGCCAATTAGATACCCGGGCAATGCTGGGCCATCAGCTAGTACTAAATAATAATAATAAATAGTATAAACTGTTTGCATCTCATTTCATTGCCCATCGGAAATGTTGCAACTCTATGCACTGTGGAATGCTTTTCTATCAAGTGCAGAAAATAACATGACTAATTATGGTCAGAGGGATGCCTCTGCTTCTTATCTGCTGTGTCTCTGATAAACCCAGGGCCGGCCTTAGGTTTCACAGCGCCCTGAGCGAAGCCTGATTTTGGTGCCCCCCCCTTCATCCTCTTTGCATGCACGCATACACACAAACACACACACACCCATATGCAATTCACCTTTTCTCCTAGGAAAGTCTTTCCCAACCTTTTCGAAGTTTAACACATCATGCCAAATGCTCAGATCTCCGTGACACACAGGGCCGGATTTGTACTTTTACGCCGCCCAAGGCCCACTATCACCAGCCACCCCTGAAAAAACTAACCCAACCAAGACACACACATGCATGAGCACACCTTATAATTCAGCAAGAGCAGCTGGGTTGCTCAGTGTAGGTAGTCAGATGCGCTCAGTATACATTGCCAGATCACCCTCCTTTCAGTATAGGTAGCCAGAGATGGGGAGT
Organism: Hyperolius riggenbachi; assembly: GCF_040937935.1. Lineage (NCBI taxonomy): Eukaryota > Metazoa > Chordata > Amphibia > Anura > Hyperoliidae > Hyperolius > Hyperolius riggenbachi. The sequence continues at coordinate 335,649,061 of NC_090649.1, read as the reverse complement.
TGACCATACTGAAGGGGTTACATGTTCTACTACCTGTAATGGATGGGCTTCAGTTTACTACACTTTCATCTGTTTACTGCACTAACATTTGGCTACCTATACTTAAAGAGGGTGAGGCCTCTGTCTAACTTTATGGAGGGGTTAGACAGAGGCCTCACCCTCTTTAAGTATAGGTAGCCAAATGTTAGTGCAGTAAACAGATGAAAGTGTAGTAAACTGAAGCCCATCCATTACAGGTAGTAGAACATGTAACCCCTTCAGTATGGTCAACTCCCCTTCTAGGCTCCCTTTAGCCAGATTACACCGCCCTTCTCAATAAAGATAGATAGATAGATAGATAGATAGATAGATAGATAGGTATAGATGATGGATGGAGGGAGGGATGAATAAATAGAGAGCGAGGGAAGCGAGACATACTGTATGTACAGCGCTATGGAAGATGGCACTATATAAATAATAATAAAACATAATAATAATAATATTAATATTATAGGGATGGATGAGAGAGAGTGAGTGAGTGAGTGAGTGAGTGAGTGAGTGAGATGGATAGATGGATGGATAGACAGAGGGATGAATAGATAATATAGGTATGGATGGATAAATAGGGAGAAAGGGATGAACAGACAGACAGACAGGGACGTAACAATAGACCATGTAAGGGATGCATCCGCAGGGGGTCCCAGAAGCCACAGGGGGCCCTGTGGGGGGGGGGGGGGAGTTTGAGAGACTGACAACTAAGGGCATGGAGAGAAAAAACTTTCTGCTCTCCTACCATTGATATATTGACTGCATGTGTCCACCACAGAGATAAGGAATCACACACACTTTGGAATTTGTACACTGTCCCTGCTCCCTAGGGTTCGTAAAAAAACATCTGTCTCACACTGCAGCAAAGTTCTGATGACTTCATGTACAACGTTACAAAAAAAAAACAGTCACAGATTGAAAAAAAGTTGTAGACTGGCCCTTTATTCAGCAATCCCTCAGAAGATATTCCTAGATCATTATCACACACAGGCTAATGACCTTATGGTGTCTGATTACGGAGACAGTGGAGTGGGTAAGATTGATGTCTGACTGTCGTTGTCTCATTGAGAGCTTATTGTCTCATACTGAGTACAAGATCCTGTAATAACAGTATCAATCAGTGACATTCAGAATGTTTTGCTAAAGTTACAGTGAATACTATATCTTATGTTCAGCATGTCATCGTTGTTCCTCCATATAGCATGTACTCTCATGTAGTAAAATAATATGGCTGTGTGTGTATGTATGTATGTACTGGGAGTAGAGCAGCGACGAGGGACTTGTCAGCTGTAAGGGGCTGGAGGAAGCCCCGGGTAAGTAGATCTGGGGGTAGCATAGATTGCCTGACATTTCCTTTAAGTCTAAATGTTTTTATCTGCAAGAGGAAAACACATTGGTCCTCAGTTTACCTGTACAGAAAGTGAGGGGGGTGTGGGGCCCCATCCAAAGTTTTGCAAGGCGGCCCAGTGATGTCTAGTTACTCCCCTGCAAACAGATATATATATATATATATATATATATATATATATATATATATATATATATATATATATATATATATATATATATATATATACAGTGTCTTGCAAAAGTATTCGTTCGGCCCCCTTGAAGTTTTCCACATTTTGTCATATTACTGCCACAAACATGAATCAATTTTATTGGAATTCCACATGAAAGAGCAACACAAAGTGGTGTACACGTGAAAAGTGGAACGAAATCATACATGATTCCAAACATTTTTTTTACAAATAAATAACTGCAAAGTGGTGTGTGCATAATTATTCGGCCCCCTTTGATCTGAGTGCAGTCAGTTGCCCATAGACATTGCCTGATGAGTGCTAATGACTAAATAGAGTGCACCTGTGTGTAATCTAATGTCAGTACAAATATAGCTGCTCTGTGAGGGCCTCAGAGGTTGTCTAAGAGAATATTGGGAGCAACAACACCGTGAAGTCCAAAGAACACACAAGACAGGTCAGAGATCAAGTTACTGAGAAATTTAAAGCAGGCTTAGGCTACAAAAAGATTTCCAAAGCCTTGAACATCCCACGGAGCACTGTTCAAGCGATCATTCAGAAATGGAAGGAGTATAGTAAGAAAGATGAAGCCACTGTTTGGGAGGGTGCAGTCACATCATTATCCACGAAATGGAAGGAGTATGGCACAACTGTAAACCCACCAAGACAAGGCCATCCACCTAAACTCACAGGCCGAACAAGGAGAGCGCTGATCAGAAATGCAGTCAAGAGGCCCATGGTGACTCTGGACGAGCTGCAGAGATCTACAGCTCAGGTGGGAGACTCTGTCCATAGGACAACTATTAGTCATGCACTGTACAAAGTCGGCCTTTATGGAAGAGTGACAAGAAGAAAGGCATAAGAAGTTACGTTTGCAGTTTGCCACAAGCCATGTGGGGGACACAGCAACCATGTGGAAGAAGGTGCTCTGGTCAGATGAGACCAAAATGGAACTTTTTGGCCAAAATGCAAAATGCTATGTGTGGCGGAAAACTAACATTGCACATCACTCTGAACACACCATCCCCACTGTCGAATATGGTGGCGGCAGTATCATGCTGGGGGTGTGCATCTCTTCAGCAGGGACAGGGAAGCTGGTCAGAGTTGATGGGAAGGTGGATGGAGCCAAATACAGGGCAAACTTGGAAGAAAACCTCTTGGATACTGCAAAAGACTTGAGACTGGGGCGGAGGTTCACCTTCCAGCAGGACAATGACCCTAAACATAAAGCCAGGGCAACAATGGAATGGTTTACAACAAAACATATCTATGTGTTAGAATGGCCCAGTCAAAGTCCAGATCTAAATCCAATCGAGAATCTGTGGCAAGATCTGAAAACTGCTGTTCACAAACGCTGTCCATCTAATCTGACTGAGCTGGAGCTGTTTTGCAAAGAAGAATGGGCAAGGATTTCAGTCTCTAAATGTGCAAAGCTGGTAGAGACATACCCTAAAAGACTGGCAGTGGTAATTCAGGGGGGCGAATAATTACGCACACCCCACTTTGCAGTTATTTAGTTGTAAAAAATGTTTGGAATGCTGTATGATTTTCGATCCACTTCTCACATGTACACCACTTTGTATTGGTCTTTCACATGGAATTCCAATAAAACTGATGCCTGTTTGTGGCAGTAATGTGACAAAATGTGGAAAACTTCAAGGGGGCCGAATACTTTTGCAACCCACTGTATATATATATATATATATATATATATATATATATATATATATATATATATATATTTATATATATATTTATATATATATATATATATATATATAGAGAGAGAGAGAGAGAGAGAGAGAGAGAGAGAGAGACAGAGAGAGACAGAGAGAGACAGAGAGACAGAGAGAGACAGACACAGACAGGGATGGATGGATGGGTGGAGAGAGAGGGACTCAGATAGGGATGGATGGATGGATGGATGGAGAGAGAAGGACACAGATAGGGATGGATGGATGGAGAGAGAAGAGCACAGATAGGGATGGATGGACGGAGACAGAGAGAAGGACACAGATAGGGATGCATGGATGGATGGATGGATGGATGGATGGATGGATGGAGAGAGAAGGACACCGATAGGGATGGATGGATGGAGACAGAGAGAAGGACACAGACAGGGATGGATGGATGGATGGAGACAGAAGGACACGGATAGGGATGGATGGATTGATGGATGGAGAGAGAAGGTCACAGATAGGGATGGATGGATGGAGAGAGAAGGACACAGATAGGGATGGATTGATGGATGGAGAGAGAAGGACACAGATAGGGATGGATGGATAGATGGAGAGAGAGAGAGAGAAGGACACAGATAGGGATGGATGGATGGATGGATGGAGAGAGAAGGACACAGATAGAGATGGATGGATGGAGAGAGAAGGACACAGATAGGAATAGAGGAATGGATGGATGGAGAGAGAAGGACACAGATAGGGATGGATGGATGGAGACAGAGAGAAGGACACAGATAGGGAGGGATGGATGGATGGAGAGAGAAGGACACAGATAGGGATGGATGGATGGAGAGAGAAGAGCACAGATAGGGATGGATGGATGGAGACAGAGAGAAGGACACAGATAGGGATGCATGGATGGATGGATGGAGAGAGAAGGACTCCGATAGGGATGGATGGATGGAGACAGAGAGAAGGACACAGACAGGGATGGATGGATGGATGGATGGAGACAGAAGGACACAGATAGGGATGGATGGATTGATGGATGGAGAGAGAAGGTCACAGATAGGGATGGATGGATGGATGGACAGAGAAGGACACAGATAGGGATGGATTGATGGATGGAGAGAGAAGGACACAGATAGGGATGGATGGATGGATGGATGGAGAGAGAGAGAGAAGGACACAGATAGGGATGGATGGATGGATGGATGGAGAGAGAAGGACACAGATAGAGATGGATGGATGGAGAGAGAAGGACACAGATAGTAATAGAGGAATGGATGGATGAAGAGAGAAGGGCACAGATAGGGATAGATGGATGGAGACAGAGAGAAGGACACAGATAGGGATGGATGGATGGATGGATGGATGGAGAGAGAAGGACACAGATAGGGATGGATGGATGGAGTCAGAGAGAAGGACACAGACAGGGATAGATGGATGGATGGATTGATGGATGGAGAGAGACAGAGAGAAAGACACAGATAGGGATGGATGGAGTCTCTGTGCTGAAGTCCCCCTTGCTTGCACTTTGCTGAGCTCCCCAGCACCCCAGCGATGTGCTCCTGCATACACAGACCGTCGGCTGCATTAAAACAAGTTCCCCTCACTCGTGGCTCCCTCCATCCCGGCACTCAGACTTCCAGCCCTGTAGTTCAGCGGTGGGTGGTCCAGCAGCATTGATGACAGAGCGAGTGAAGCCGCTGTATACTTCAAATACAGGAAGTGCTCAATCAGGAAATTAGCACTTCCTGTATTTGAGGTACACAGCGCCACCAATGGGCTCCCCCTGTCATCACTGCTGCCGGGTCGCCCACTGTTGAACTACAGGGCTGACAGCATGTGCCGGGGATGGGAGGGAGTGCAAGTGAGGGGAATAGAAAGCCCTGCACAAGCGCCCTTGGCTGCAGGACGCCCTGACCGACCGCTCTGGTCGCTCAAGTCTAAGGCCGGCCGTGGATAAACCCTGTGAACTTTCATGAAAATACACCTAAAATTGCAGCAAGTTGAAAGAAGGAGAAATGAAATACTAAACTCACACACAGACATTTTCTAAACTCACACAGAGACATTTTCTAAACTCACACACAGAAGTTTTCTAAACTCTGGTAAGATTTTTTTTTTTAATCCCAGTTACTCTATTTGACTTATGCAGTGGAGACTGTAAGCAGAGATAAATCTGGAAACTTGTCCACACCCTTGAGAAACTATGGTCCACTGTGCACATCATCCGCCCCGCTGACAGGCTGACCCCACCTTCAACCTCTGCAGCAATGCTGACAGAACTCATACGTCTATTTAAAAAAGACAACCTCTGGATATGCAAAAAAGAAAAAAGGAGCGCTCTGAGATTTCTAATAGTATAAAAGCAAGTTGCAGTAAGAAAGGTCTCACCTAGTATTGATGTGGCTGGTACAGCGTACCCAGCCGCGGTGAGCGTGTGTCCCTCTTAGCCAGCCGGGGACCGGGCTCTCCATAACGATAGGGCGGAAATGACGTCACTGGTTCCAGACCTCCTTGCGATGGTTACTATAGGAGCCAAGACGCTTGTTCTAACACACGCTAGAAAGTGCGGTGAGCGGCGTCTAGTTCTCCGCAAGGGGTGGGGGTATAAGGCAAGGAAAAGTGGCCACAATAGTGCAATATAGCACACTACACGTGGGGGACTATTAAAAATGAAATTATTTAATAAAAGGACAACGCGTTTCACAGAGGAACACCCTCCGCTTTCTCAAGTCAATATTAGAATGCAATACAAAGATGGGTACATTGACGTATGTCAAAACTGTCGTAGCTGAATCATAATAGTACAATAATAACCTTTCCCATGAGAAATTAATCTCTGTTAACAAAATACACATGACAGGAGCTGAGAGAACAAGAAAATTACACTACAGAGTGCTACATTTATGAAGGTTATTTCATGTCACATCAATAAGAAAGTAGAGGGATACCTTGCCTATCAAGTGTAGGAAGAGAAGACCATTTCTACTCATGGTTCTCGGACCGTCTTCCATTTTTTCGCTGTAGTACCTCTTTGCGAAGCATATCTTACCTTACCATCTTTCGCCTTTACACATTCAAGTCATCTATCAAACAATGAAACACTCCGATTATCTTTGAAATCAGGAACAATATTAACATAAATAAAACAATAACCACAGAACCTGTATACCCTCCCCCCCCCCCCCCCCCCCCCCCACACACACACACAAAAGCACACACCCTTGATCCTAATGTTACGCATACTTCAGTAGGTCACATTTCCAATCGACCTTGCCAATCTCCCATATATTGTCTTTTTATATTGTGTTACTACTGTTGACTGTGACTGCCAGTGTCATCTTCTCAAAACAAGATTGACTTATGCAAGCTAAAAGTAAGTATAAAATTGTCTTTTTGAAGGGGACTCGCCCATTGCTTCTATTTTCAAAACTATCTCCAAGTTAAGGTATACCTCAGGTTTAAGTAAAGGGTGTTAATGTTAAACGGATTGTTGCAAGACAGCCGGAAGCTTCTTTCACTGCGGTGGTCTATTATTATCCAGATTCAGCAGGTCTGCTGCTGAACTTTCAACATTCAGATGTTTATTAATATAAGATTACATTAGACTGGTAAAGCTGGTCATACACAATACAATATCATTTTCAATTTACATTATTTCATGACTGACCAAAAACCAACACTGCAGTCCAGTCTTTCAGTTGCAATATCAATCGTAAATACCTACAGACACTTCAATTTACAATCGATTAATCAAATGTCTAACTGGACAAATAATTGTACTGTGTATGGCCACCTTAAGACTTTACCATAGCCAAGTGTGGACAGGCAATCCCTGGCAGTGAGTTTGCTGCCAGCGTGTTGTGTTTGTTCTACCATACTGTTGCTATTTAATAAACTGCAATACAAGCACTGATTTGTGGCTTCCTCTATCTATATAAAGTACATTCTGTAGATTCTGGGACTCTACAAAAAAAGAAAAAGTATTTTAGCCTCCAGATTTTAAACTAGGCTCAGTTTACAGAACACAGTCCATTCTTGCTTACATTTGTGTCACTGATGAATTCACTATGATAACGATGCAAAAATGGTTCCACATGTTAAAAGATATTTAGCTGTAATGCAAATACATTAAAATAAAGATTCTACTGTGTATCCGGGGGTCTCATAGCAACAGCTGATAATATAGGGCATTCTTGGTGCAACAATGTTCTTTTCCTGCTTAATGTTTGTAAATGTTGTGTTATTGCGCAATTGGTTCAGCTCCATTAAGTTTTTCTTAAGTAATAATAAAGTAAATTGTAGTTTGTGCCAGATGGTTCTGAAATGAACAACACAACACAGACAGATGTTGGGCTTCAGTTTCACTACTCACAAAACAGTATTTAGAATTATTCTGGAAACAGATGTTTAGCGATTCCTCAGCGAAGAGATCATAACACACAGTCAGGAATGATAATTACATTATGGCTGTTTGTTTATTAATAATAATATGCCTTATCTAGTATCTCTTCTCCCTCTTCTTTTATATTGTAAGCTCATTAGGACAAGGCCCTCCTTTATTGCTATATTTATTTCTGTAGGTTATTCCATAACATTATGTATTCATGAATATTTGTCAATTAAGCAGATATTTATTTGTAATACATGCATACATTCTATGTATGTAGTTGTGTTACTTACCCATATTTTACTTTGTGCAGCATAATCCTACTTAATAAAATGCTAGGTGTCTGCATCCACCTGCATCCACGTGTGCCACTGTAGTGCGCATGCGCAGGGCCGAAGTTGAGCAGAGACTGCGGCTATGGGCGATTGCGCACATGGGTCTCGGGCAATACGGTGGCACACATTAAACTAGCATCAGTTAACTTAACGGGCCTGATGGCTAGTGGTAATAATTTAACCAACCAGGCACCTGGTTGCTGTGCAACCAGTGCACTTGTCAGAATTCAAATATGAATTAGAGATATAGCTATAGCCAGAGCCCAAATTATGGAAAGAGAGGACCTACGTCTAAAGGCCCATACACACGTCGGATTTCCGTGAACGACGGGTCGTTTGAACATCCCGTCGTTCAGTTCGTTCGGCCGCTAAATCGGGCGTGTGTACAGACCCGGCGGATCGCTCAAACTCACTCTTATCAAGCGAATGACAGTCTGTACACACGCCCGATTTAGCGGGCGAACGACTGAACGACGGGACGTTCAAACGACCCGTCGTTCACGGAAATCCGACGTGTGTATGGGCCTTAACAAGAAATAGGGTTTACAGTAGGAGATAATTTAATAGTTAGATAGGGGAACAGATAGAAGCAGGAAGCACCCAGCTTCACTCAGTGGATACAACAGGTAAACGTTTTTGGGGAGCAAAGTTTAGCACATGACCATCATGCCAGGAAATACAGCAGGTACAACAGCACAAGTAGAGTAGAAGATTAGAGCAGCCCATTATGTAAGTACCAGTATTCTCTAAGAGCTCATTCACACTATGTGAGTTGCAGTGAGTTTTGACTCACTGCACATAGTGTGCGTTTTACATGGTAACATGAAAGTCCATAGTTTCATTTTATCATTCACACTACAACAGTGAGTTGATGTGCAGTGCACTTGTCGGAATTCAAATCCATGGAAATGTATGGAAATGCACAGCAACTCACAAACCCATTCATATGTTTGTTTTTTTTATTAATGCATTTTCATGCATTTCTACTCACTGACTAGTGTGAATAAAGCTGGCCATACACTGGCCCGATTTGCCGCCGATTCGACAGCAGATTCGATCACTGGGATCGAATCTGGGATCGAATGGGATCGAATCTGCTGCCAATCGTTCGCGCTAAACGCACCCGCCGATCCGATTTCTTCCCGAAATCGGATCGGTCCGTCGATCGCGCCGTGCGGGTTACTTCCGTCGATCGCCCGCGGGTCGCTAGCTGGCTCCCGGGCTCTTCTCCGCGTCTTCTCCGCATCTTCTTCGCGCTGCACCGCTCTTGCTTCCATCCCAGCGTACATTAACTTCCTGTGTCACTCCAGTGACCAGGAAGTTCAAATAGAGGGCGCTCTATTTGAACTTCCTGGTCACGGAGTGACACAATGTACGCTGGGATGCGTTGCGGGGTGCAGCGCGGAGAAGAGGACCCGGAGCCAGCTTCAGGTAATGTATGCAGGGGGGGGGGGGGGGACAGGCGGCAGCGGCGGCTCCACAGATTATGATAGGTTTCAGGCTGAAATCGATTCACAATCTGTTTGCAGTAAAGGCAGCCATACAATCCTTCTCTGTTCAGATTCGATCAGATAGGAATCTGTCAGCTGGTCGATCTAATGGCAAATCAACCAGTGTATGGCTACCTAAAGTGCTTAGTCAGTTCTGCAGTGAGGAGCAGTAATAAGGTCATTATTTATACGTTATCAGAATCAGAATCAATTTATTTTGCCAAGTAAGGTTGCACTTACAAGGAATTTGTCTTGGCAGTTGCTTAACAAACGCAAACACAAACAAAAAAAAAATACAAGGACAGACAGTATGTATATTACAAGTCAAGGACAGTATGTGAGTATAGTGGCATTAAGCAAGGTGAGAATTGTTTATTTCCAGTTCTGTGCTGATTACTTTCAAGTCCTAGCAGCTCTAGCGGGGTTCAACATTAAGTATGGCTACAGCCTGAGGAAAAAAGCTGTTCCTGTGTCTAGAGGTTTTGGTAGCAATTGACCGGAATCTTACCCCTGAGGCATGCGCTGGAAGATGGAGTGAGCTGGGTGAGAGGGGTCAGAGGCAATTTTGGTTGCTCTCTTTCAGCACCTGCTAGTGTAAAGATCCTGCAGGGAAGGGAAGCTACAGCCAATTATCCTTTCCGCTGTTCGGATGATGTTCTGCAGCCTCCCCTTTTCTAATGCTAAGCAGGAGCTGAACCATACAGTCATAGATGATGCTATGGTGGATTCGATGATTGCAGTGTAGAAATGCACCATTAGATTTTTAGGTAAGCCAAACTTTCTCAGCTGCCGTAGATGGTACATCCTCTGCTGCGCTTTCTTGACGAAAGCGGCCGTATTGTATGGGGTTGTGTAGCACTGATACGATACACTGCAATGCAGCAGGTACTTTTTTGATTCTTTTTTTTTTTTTTTTGAAACACATTTTATTAGATTTTTTTCAAAAGGTTAACAACCCCATTGGGTTAATCCACATATCAATAATGTACAGTTGCATATCACAGAGTATTAATATTAAAGACACATCGTATAATAATCCGTACATATAACTGGTATGAACCCATATATCAAGGATTAGCCCAAACCCAGACCCACCCTATATCCAACCCCCCGCTTGTCATTCCCGACCAATTAACCTTATTGATTGTGTTAAAAGGCTTCAAGAAATATCCAATCTCCCCAACGTGCCCAACAAGTGTTCCGTTAAATACCATTTTATATATTTAAAATGTTCCATCAGGTCTTTGATTTCCTGTTGAGAGTGAGTCATTAAGATAAATAACTTCCATTTCTTAAAGAATGATTTTTTTTTTAATCTTTGTGGCACATTGCATCCAGTCTGTCCACCTGAAATAAGTATAAAAGTTCCTCTTTTACATCCCAGGTTGAGGGGACACTTGAATATATCCATTTATTAAAGATCACTTTTTTTCGAGCCACAATAAGGATTAAGTGAGCCAGTTTGCTCATGCCTTTTTGAGTGGATTGATGGTTGCCCTCTAATGATGATGGAGGTTCCTCATAATTAAATAGTAACAGTAGTGGTAATGATTCCAATTGTATTTTGCACATTTGTTTGATATACTTTAACACTTTATTCCAAAAATCTATTATCACTGGGCAGCTCCACACACCATGGAATATGTCCGCATCAGGATGAGAACATTTAGGGCATTTTGGGCTATAATGGCCCGGAGGATTTTTATATTTAATATTACATGCATATTTTGCCTTGTGTATAAATTTAAGGTGAGATTCCCTCCAACTCTCCCCAATAATTAGTTTGTGTATTATTTTGTGACCCTCAAGGATCTTAGTTGGGAGGTCACTGTCTTGCAAATATTTGGACCAGCTAGATAGGTTACTCAATGCTTTCTTAGAGGTTGTTGTTGAAGATCTAACTGAATTGTGGACAAAGACATTTTGGGGACATGTGGGGCTAGGAACTCATCTAGGCTATTTAGGGTGGAAATTGTTTTGTATTGAGCCCCCTTGCTTTCTACAAAAGATCTTAGTTGGCCATAATATAAGAGATTCTTTTAATTCTTAAGACATATATTATTTATTCTTTTAGGTTCATGTGTGCAATTACATATTTATCATGGAAAAAGAGCCCTATTTATCCTAAAAGAATATGAACACATTATCTATGATGGGTAAACTACAATGGAACTATGATCAGAGAAAGTGGAATACCACTAGAAGTGAAAAAAAAGAAATAAATCTCAAATACCAAAAGGTTATTATATTAGTTGTGACTTGGCTAATGATCAATTCAGGTGACACTTTTAGAGTATGTGTACATATCTTTAGGTAGATAGAGATATTTTTTGTACCAGAGATTTGTCACAGGTTGAACTACTCAGAAAGTTGTTTACAACTATACTGGATAACATAAGCAGCAATGGCAACTGAGATCTGTAACGGCTTCAAATCTGTTTGCCGTAACCTTACACTTACCATAAAGTGAACCCTCAGTCACAGGTTGCAGAGTTACCAGTATGAAACTTAATCACCTAATATTACATGTAATTGATTTCTTTAGAATCATCAATTTTTGTACAAAAACTAAACTGTGTAGCTGTTGTGTTATGGTGGATCATGTTACTATTCCAGTTCCTTGAAATTAACATGTCACAGAATCACCTCTTTGGCTTTGTAATTATTATTATGCATTTACACAGAGCTGAAACATTCCATAGTATATTATAGAGCAGGGTTCAGGAACCTTTTTGGCTGAGAGAGCCATAAACGGCACATATTTTAACCACTTTACCCCCCCAGTGCTAAATTTCTCCGTCCCTCTGCGCACTGCTTCACCCCCAGGGACGGAGAAAGGCGCACTTATTTGTTTACTGGCTGGGAGTGGGCGGGGACCTCGCGCGCACACTCCAGCCAGCCAGCACAGCAGGTGACTAATTGGATGTTAGGAACAAGCGTTCCTAAATCCAATTAGACGCGCCGATTGCGGACACAATGGAGACTGCTTCAAACAGAAGCAGTCTCCATTGATAACAAATAAATGTAAACAAACGTGCAGCGCGCAATCGCGCGCCCCCGCGACCCGCGCGCGCGCGCACACACCCCCGCTCTGCAGTGCAATGATTGGTTATGGGGACCCCAGTCCCCAATAACCAATCATATCACAGTAAAAAATGAATGGAAGCAGCGCTGCAATGTACAAATTGCGCTGGTGCTTCAGGGGTAAAACCCCTCCGTTGTGAAGTGGTTAAAATATAATACCGTGAGAGCCATACAATATGTTTCAAACTGGGACAGTAGGGCTCACATCCCTGTTGCCATGGTGATATGTACACAGTTGATCCGCTGGGCAGCAGAAGTGTCAGACATGTCTTTAGCTTCTCTTGGGTTTCAGCAACATCAGCAATTTCTTCGAGAGACGGACAGGAGAAATACTAACAGCTTGTACAATTAGCTAGCTGACTTGGGGGTTGATTCACTTTGTAGGACAAGATTCCCGCACTTCGGCTCAATAGGCTGCCTGTCAAGTGACAGGCAGCCTATTGGGCCAATCAAAGTGCAGGGATCTCGTTCTACAAAGTCACTGGAACTGACAGGGTTGTCCAGAATAGAACAATTAGTGCAGCTGTTCGTTTTGGGGCAGCACGAGTAAGTTAGTAGTGCATGCTACAGCAGTGGCGTGCACTTCTTTGAAAATTTTACTTGCGCTGCCACACTAAGCTGCACTGCTTGAGCAGTGTAGCTTAGTGAATTAACCCTTACTGATTTGTTTGTGAGCCAGATGTAGCCATCAAAACAGCCACATCTGGCTCCCGAGCCATAGGTTCCCTACCCCTGTTATAGAGTATGCCAGATACTTTATATTACTAGCAGTCTGTCAGAGGGGCTGACAAGCTAATGTTGGTACAAGGTGGCCACTAATGGTCCAATTTCTAGCGAAAAACCGTTCAAGCGATCAGAAATTCTGATCGGATTGGCTGTAAATAATCTCCATTGGAGGACACAATCGATTATGAACGAGTGAAAAAAATGTTGTCCGAATGAATTTTTGTCGAACCAAAATTTGGATTTTCTTGTTGGTTGTGATAGATAGGAAGCAAAGATTGGTTCGTTGATGGTGTAGTGAACGATGTATTACAATATTTCACTTCCGATCAGAATTTCTGATCGCTCAAACGATTTTTCGCTACAAATTGGACCGTTAGTGGCCAGCTAAGGCTAGTTTTGGAGAGGTCAGTTAATCTATCACTCAAGTTTTTCAAAAATTAAAGTACCCGGTAGTGACTCTTTCCAGTGCTTGAAGTACAGAAACAGAGCAGAAGTGTATTCATGTGGCAAAAAATAATCAGCAATTTTACTTATGTTCAGTTGTACTCATGGTTGAAGCTACAGCAGAAAGGGAGCTGAGGATATGAAGCAGGAGACAGAGAGGTCTGAACAGGTGGGATAGATTTTTAGATCATCTGAATAGAATTAGAATTAATAAGCAAATCCAAATGACCTAGTTTGTCTGAGAAGAAGGTCTTGTTTTACCTCAGCAGACAGAAGACCAAGGCAGTAATTCAGCGAAGGTAGAGGGACGCATTTGTTTGTGCTCATTTCCTTGCAGTGTAACCTGCTGGATCGAGCTAGATCTTTATAGGCAACATAAAGTGTGCACACACGTGCACACACCTAAAGAGGCAGCATATGTACCAGAGAGGTTAAAGAATGCCCAAGGTGACATGTGACATGTGACATGATTAGATACAGTAGACGTGTATGTACAGTGCCTAGCACACAAATAACCATGCTGTGTTGCTTTTTTCTCTCTCTGCCTGAAAGATTTAAACATCAGGTATGTAAGTGACAGTTCCTGTCTGAGTCGGGACTGGGTCAGACTACTGTGTGACCCTCACTGATAAGAAATTACAACTATAAAACACTTTCCTAGCAGAAAATAGCTTCTGAGAGCAGGAAAGAGATAAAAAGGGTCAATAGTTCATAAATTTGAGCTCTGGCATAAATCAATGAATGTGTCATTAAGCAAAAACAATAAAACAGTAAAAACTTAAAAAGTAGATTTAACTATAAAATAAAACTGTGGGATATCTTAAAAAGTAATTTTTAGGAGCAGGAGGATAGATACAATTGTTTATTTCATTAGTTTATTTTCACCTTGGTTGTCCTTTAACCAATTACTATTAACCTATTCCTCTGGACACTGAACGTCCAGAGGAAACCTATGCAAACATAAGGAAGATTCACAAATACATCTAGATGGTATCCTAGTTAGTATTAAAACGTGGGATGCAAGCACTGCTCCTACTAAGGGCCTGTGCACACTTTCATTTTGGTCTGCAATGCAGGTGGCCTTGTTCTTCCAGAGATATTGGAGAAAATCCAGCAAAGAATGAGACCCTTATACCTAAACATTAGCGTGTGTGGAGAAGCAGGTGGTGGTCCAGGATAATGTTTCTCCACGTCACTGCACTATGTACCCCTTTGTAAAAGATTGTGTTCGCCAAGGAACCCCTGTCGTGAATGACATAATCTCAAGTCCCCTTTATACTGTATGTGTATGTATATATATATATATATATATATATATATTTTTTTTTTTTTTTCTTAATAGGCGTAGTCATTATTTGTGTATAAATGCTTTGCAAGTGTTCCTCTATGCTTTTAAATAACTACATAAATTATTCAGGCCTGTTTATATGTTATGTATATTTTTTTTTACCCCAGAAGCTCACTGTAATAGATTGACTATCTCAAGCATACCCTGTACCCATCCCAAGTACCCTCAGGGGTACATGTACCATGTGTTTTAGGACATAGGTTTTAAAATATCAAATACTGAGGACAGCTCAAGAAACATCTCTGGTAAACTTTGGTTATTACATTTTCAATGGACTTGTTGTGGTTAAACAATAAAGAGGTTGTCGGCCAAATGTGAGTTGATAAGTTATTCTAGGAATTCAACTGAAAAAGAGACGCATGATGGTAGCTGGTGAAGGATATGGGAAAAAGAAAGAGAAAAAAAAAACATTTTGTGCTATGACTGTCTGTATACTTAGTGAATATGGGAAAACGTCAGAAGTAGGGGGTAGGTCCAAGTGAATGAGGAAGAGAAGGAGAAGAAGAAACCCCATGCTAACTGGCCGAAGTAAACCAGCACCGGAGTGCAGCCACCAGATGGCATACTAGTGCATCTATAGACCCCCTTTAGAGGCTGTGTTTCTTTTAATTTATACAATGAACTGTCCTATCGGGTTCAGGGCGGGGTCTAAACCCATCAGTATGCCACCATTTCTTTCCAGGAAATTCCATTTTTGATTTTTGAGAAATTAGCAATTCGTTAAATTATGATCAATAGCTTCAGCTGGCTCATAAGGCTTTTCATGCCTGATGCGCGAACCGTCAGTAATATTGCTCTGCACACGTAGTGCACAACAATATTACCGGTACTAATGGGTGGAACTCTGATAGCGTTAATACTGATAATATTGCCATGTGGTGCCTTGATGGCAATTTATGGTGTGTTTTTTTTTTTTTACTTGTTTATTTTGATAATGAAATATATATAATATATAATATAATGAAATGTATCTCTATCAGAGACATGCAAAAAAATACATGCATAATCAGGAAGAAAAGTATGACCATCAGATTAAATGATCTGAATCTCATACTTATATTCCTGATTTTGTGTGTATTTTCTAATGGTGGATTCCGTGGATTAATGATAATCTATTGTGTGTTGTAATTGTGTGTAGGAAGGGATTTCTAAAGTCTTCCAGCAATTTGTGGTCTTTAACACCCAACTAAACTTCAGAAGGAGAAAGCCAAAAGGTGCAGCAGTTTTCCATTTGTGTGGTTAAGGGCACAGTTACAAGCAAGCACAGTCATAAATAAAGGATAACATTGAATTCTGTGGAATGTGTTTCCAACTTTGTGTTATTTTGTCAGGAGCAGGACTGAAAGTGTCACAGACTTACTTTGCTGAACTGGACATGATAACATGGATGGGAAGAAAACAAATCCAAAGCACATTTAATGAAGATTGAAGAAGAGAGTATTTGTTCAGCTAAGTGAGCGTAACATGTTAGAAGACAACAAGAGTGTGGACTTGAGTGAAGAGGTGTATAGGAAAGTCATTATGTGTTTTGTCCATTTTGACAGTGTAAAGAGCAAGGGACCACTTTTTCAACACTATACTAGTGAGGACACCAGACAACAGTGAAAGTACACAATTTATAAGTGAAAATATTCCATAAGGAATATAATAACTCAGAAAAGCACAACAAACCGGGTTGTCCAGAGTTTAATAGCATGCCTGGCCAAGGATGCTCGGATGTGCCTCATCCACGAATTCGGAAATCCGCGTGGTTGCAAAAAAAAATCCGCATTCGGCCCCGCCGCATGCGGATTTTCGTCCGCGTCCACGCAACCACGCGGATTTTCTGCCGTGAATGGCGTAATCACGCGTGGATTCCCGCCCGGAGGCGGATTTTCTTTTAACGTTAATAACAAAGCCCCCATACATGCTACAATCCCCCAAATTGCATGGATTATCGAGGTGATAAGGGGCAACATAGCTTCAACATAAAAAATTCCCCCCAAATTTTTTTTTCTAGAGAAAATGGATTTTAAAGTGAAATCAACACTTTAAATGGGGCTATTAATTGGTAATAAGTGGTTTTAAAAAGGGATATACGCGTTAAGCAGTCAAAGAGGTGAAGGCGAGTTCCAATGGCACTTGGCGGCGAAGGTACCGCTGGAGGAGGATGAGTGGCTGACGCCAAAAGGCCCCAGAGAGGTTTTTGTAATTTTTTTTTTGTTTTTTTTGCAGCAATTAGCAATGACATCGCAGCAGAGTTGTCAGTGGACACGGGCAGTGTGAACGCAGAGTGCAGCAGCGGGAAGCGACTGAGTCAGGAGGAGGAGGACAATGCGGGCGGTCAGTTCAGCAGCAGCAGCACAGAAGGACCATGCCAACATACTGGTGGTAGTAGTAGCAGTAGCAGCACAGCGTCATAGTGCTGGCCAAAAAATTAAATGCACCCGGTGACCCGGGCAGTGATAACGCAGACAGAGTACATTGGTGGAAGCGAGTGAGTCAGGAGGAGGACGACAATGCCGGCGGTCAATTCAGCAGCACAGAAGGACCATGGCAACATACTGGTGCTAGTAGTAGCAGCACAGCGTCATAGTGCTGGCCAAAAAATTAAATGCACCCGGTGACCCGGGCAGTGTGAACGCAGACAGAGTACATTGGTGGAAGCGACTGAGTCAGGAGGAGGAGGACAATGCGGGCGGTCAGATCAGCAGCAGCAGCACAGAAGGACCATGGCAACATACTGGTGGTAGTAGTAGTAGTAGCACAGTGTCATAGTGCTGGCCAAAAATTTAAATGCACCCGGGTGACCCGGGCCGTGATAACGCAGACAGAGTGCATTGGTGGTACCGTGGTAGCGACTGAGTCAGGAGGAGGAGGAGGACAAAGCGGGCGTTCAGTTCAGCAGCAGCAGCAGCAGCAGCAGCACAGAAGGACCATGGCAACATACTGGTGCTAGTAGTAGCAGCACAGCGTCATAGTGCTGGCCAAAAAATTAAATGCACCCGGTGACCCGGGCAGTGTGAACGCAAAGTGCAGCAGCGGGAAGCGACTGAGTCAGGAGGAGGAGGACAATGCGGGCGGTCAGTTCAGCAGCAGCAGCACAGAAGGACCATGCCAACATACTGGTGGTAGTAGTAGCAGTAGCAGCACAGCGTCATAGTACTGGCCAAAAAATTAAATGCACCCGGTGACCCGGGCAGTGATAACGCAGACAGAGTACATTGGTGGTACCGTGGTAGCGACTGAGTCAGGAGGAGGAGGAGGACAAAGCGGGCGTTCAGTTCAGCAGCAGCAGCAGCAGCACAGGAGGACCATGGCAACATACTGGTGCTAGTAGTAGCAGCACAGCGTCATAGTGCTGGCCAAAAAATTAGATGCACCCGGTGACCCGGGCAGTGTGAACGCAGACAGAGTACATTGGTGGTACCGTGGTAGCGACTGAGTCAGGAGGAGGAGGAGGACAAAGTGAGCGTTCAGTTCAGCAGCAGCAGCAGCAGCAGCAGCACAGAAGGACCATGGCAACATACTGGTGCTAGTAGTAGCAGCACAGCGTCATAGTGCTGGCCAAAAAATTTAATGCACCCAGTGACCCGGGCAGTGTGAACGCAGAGTGTAGTAGTGACTGAGTCAGGAGGACAAAGCGGGCGGTCAGTTCAGCAGCTCAGAAGGAGGACCATGGCAACTTACTGGTAGTAGTACCATAACACCAAAAAATTAACCAAGGTAGGCACTAGGCAGGTAGTAACTGTCTTTATAAAGGCAGGCATAGTTAACAACAGCACATGCAGCAGCCACTTCATGTCCCCCTGTGTCCGACAATAGGGGCCAGGAACTCACCTTCCACCCAAGCCTGGTTGATTTTCAGGAAGGTAAGTTTGTCCACAGAGGCGTGGGAGAGCCGAGAGCGCTTCTCTGTGACCACGCCACCGGCCGCACTAAAGCATCTCTCTGAGAGGACACTGGAAGGAGGGCAGGATAGGAGTTCCAGGGCGTACTGGGAAAGCTCGCTCCAGATGTCCAGTCTCTTGACCCAGTACTCCAAGGGGTCCACGGGGCTGTCGGTGTCATTGAGCCCGCTGGATGACCCCATATAGTCAGACACCATGGTGGTCAGTCGTTGCTTGTGCTGGTTGGTGGTGGATGCTGTGGCGGGCACCTCTGTTCTGGGCTGCTGCACTGCATACAGGCTCTTGCTTAGGCTCTTCAGGTCTCCGGGGCGCCAGTTGCTGCTGCAGGTGGTTGTTGTTGTGCTGCTAGTGGCAATGGCAGGCACCTCTTGCTGGCTTGGGAGAGCAGTTACAGTGGGGGTGGAAGGCTGGGGGAATGCTTCCAGTAGTCTGCGCACAAGGGCCTCCTTCAACTCCCTTGTGCATTGCTCGGTGGTGGATGGCGTCATTAAGTCTCCCAGCTTCCCTTTCAGACGGGGATCAAGCATCAAGGTAATCCAGATGTCCTCCCTTGAACGCATCTGGATCACCCGGGGGTCCCTGCGAAGGCAGCGCAACATGTGCACAGCCATGGGAAACAAGTGGGCCCTGCCAGCAAGATCTTCCTCGTCCTCGCCATTGTCCCATAATGCATGCCTGTCCTCTTCCTGTGCCATGTCGTTGTCCTCCTCAAACCGCCATCCATGTACAACGCCTGCTGCACTCTGCTCCTCCTCCTCCTCCTCATTCAGGTTAGGGACCTCCAACTCTTCCACTACCTGCTGTGAGCCCTCCTCTGAGCTGGACTGTGCTGCCATCTGCTCCTGTTCTTCCAACTGCCTCAGGGCTTCATCCCCACGCTCAATTAAATTGTCCATTGCCTGCTCCAGTAGACAAACCAAGGGCACCCACTGGCACACAGAGGCCCGCTCCTCACTGACCATCTTGGTTGCCTCCAGGAAGGGACTCAGCACCAGGCATACTTGCTGCATCAGTGTCCACTGAGTGGCAGTAATCATGGGGACTTGCTGGTTGCTGGGGACACTTGGGTCTAGCATGTAGGCCCTAAGAGCCAGCCTGTGCTGACACAGCCGCTCCAACATGGCCAGAGTCGAATTCCAGCGAACTGGCATGTCGATGATCATCCGGTGTTGTGGCCTTCCATACTGATGCTGTAAGGTGGACAAGAGTGCAGAGGCAGTGGCTGACAGGCGGAAAAAGCGTACCACCGCCCGGGCATCCTGCAGCAGCTTGCTCATCCCCTGGTAGGTGCGCAAGAAGCGCTGCACCACAAGATTGAGCACGTGGGCCAAGCGGGGGATGTGCTGGAGGTTTCCCTGCTGCACTGCTGCCACCAGGTTGGCCCCGTTATCGGCTGCCACATACCCCACTTCCAGGCCTCTGGGGGTCAGCCACCGCCGCTCCTGCTTCCTGAGGGCGGCCAGGACGTTGGTGGCCGTAAGCCTTTCCTTCCCCAGGGTCACCAATTTTAAAAGGGCTTGGCAGTGCCGAGGCTTGGCGCTGCTGCTGCCGAGGCGGGCTTGCTTTCCGGGTGCAAAGGGAGTGTCGTGACAGGACCCTTCTGCATCCCCCCTGATCCCGCGTGGTGGCACCACTAGCTGGGCTGATGCGCTCTTGTCCTCCCTCCCTGTCCCAAATCTGCTACTCCACGAGTCCATGGTGACGTGGACCCGCTTGCCCACAGAGTAGTCCAGGGAACGGGCCACGTTTTCCACCGCAAACTTGTGGAGTGCTGGGATCACGCTCCTGCTGAAATAGTGGCGACTGGGGACTTGCCACTCGGGGATGCCAAATTGGAGCAGCGTCCGCATGGCGCTCCCCTCCTGCACCAGGGAGTAGGGAAGCAGCTGTGATGCCATGGCCCGGGCCAGCAAGCCATTTAGTTTGCGGATCCGCCTGTGGCTTGGAGGCAGAGGCTTGGTCAGACCCTGAAAGGTGTCGCTCAGCAGGGTCTGACGACGCTGGGATGCAGGGGAGACAGAGGAGAGAGACGAACACTGGCTGCCAGCCTCAATGTCTGTGTCCTGAGTAGCCGAGGTGGAAGAGCGCTTGCGTGCTACTACTGCTGCTGCTGTGGGGGATTCATGACCCTGAGGGAGGGATGATGCTGCTGCGCTGGTGGGCCTTCTGCTCTCAGGAACCCCTGCCAGCAGTGCCTGTTTCCTCTTAAAGTCCGCATACTCGCGGCAGTGGCGGCTTCTCAGGTGGCCCTGGAGGGATGAGGTACCCATCTTGCTCAGACTTTTCCCACGGCTCAATCTTTTGCTGCATAACCTGCACACCGCATACCTTTTGTCATCAGTACATTCCTCAAAGCAATCCCACACTGGTGACTTTAATTTACTGCGGCCCCACTAGCAGAGGGTGCAGCGGAACAATGTGTGGTAGTAGTTGCCGGGGGTTGCATGGTGGTGGTGCCAGCTGAAGCAGTGTCCTGTCTACTTCCTCCACGCCCACTGCTGCCGATGCCCCTGCCTGACATGGCGATATCCTTGCCTAGGCCGAGGTGACTCGTCATCCTGCTCTGCCTCTGACCATTCTTCCACGGACTCAGCAGGCTGCACATAGTTAGGGTCCACATTGTCGTCATCATCAGCAGCATCATCATAATCCAGCTCTTCCTCTGACTCCCCCGCCTCCTCTTCTGTCCCTACATCCCCAGACACAGACCCCTCTTCTTCATCACCAGAACTCAACAACGCTTGTGATTGTGGCCCGATCTCAATCTCTGCCACATCAGTCCCCAGTAAGTCCTGAGCTTCTTGCATCAGCAGGTTCCCAGAATCCGGACTGAGGGACAGAACACTGTCATCCTGGGAGGGCTGCTGACCAGTGGGTGCTGGGGTGGATGTCACAACAAGCGTGGGACGTTGGCTGCTGCTGCTGCTTGGAGTGGTGCTCACAGTAGAGGTCTGGGAGGAAGTCATGATGTCCATGAGTATGTCAGGTTCCATTTGCTCAACCACCACATGGGGACCAGAAACTTTAAAATATTTGGACAATGGCGTCCGCTGACTCGGCCCAGGCTTTGCTGCCACCCTTTCTGCTGCATCACGCTCACGTACAGCTGGGGTTCTCTCCCTGGACGTGGAGCAGTCCCAGAAGTGGCTGAGGCAATTGAACTCCCTTTCCTCTCACCCCGCCAGACATGTTGCTAGTAATGAATCACTGGATGCAGTGGGCACAGTACAAGGTCACTGAAGGATGCACCAGGCACAGTACAACGGCACTGAAGGATGCAGTGGGCACAGTACAAGGTCACTGAAGGATGCAGTGGGCACAGCAGTGGGCACTGGATATACAACTAGGTCACTGAAGGATGCAGTGGGCACAGTACAAGGTCACTGAAGGATGCAGTGGGCACAGCAGTGGGCACTGGATATACAACTAGGTCACTGAAGGATGCAGTGGGCACAGCACAAGGTCACTGAAGGATGCAGTGGGCACAGCAGTGGGCACTGGATATACAACTAGGTCACTGAAGGATGCAGTGGGCACAGTACAAGGTCACTGAAGGATGCAGTGGGCACAGCAGTGGGCACTGGATATACAACTAGGTCACTGAAGGATGCAGTGGGCACAGTACAAGGTCACTGAAGGATGCAGTGGGCACAGCAGTGGGCACTGGATATACACCTAGGTCACTGAAGGATGCAGTGGGAACAGTACAAGGTCACTGAAGGATGCAGTGGGCACAGCAGTGGGCACTGGATATACAACTAGGTCACTGAAGGATGCAGTGGGCACAGTACAAGGTCACTGAAGGATGCAGTGGGCACAGTACAAGGTCACTGAAGGATGCAGTGGGCACAGCAGTGGGCACTGGATATACAACTAGGTCACTGAAGGATGCAGTGGGCACAGTACAAGGTCACTGAAGGATGCAGTGGGCACAGCAGTGGGCACTGGATATACAACAAGGTCACTGAAGGATGCAGTGGGCACAGTACAAGGTCACTGAAGGATGCAGTGGGCACAGCAGTGGGCACTGGATATACAACTAGGTCACTGAAGGATGCAGTGGGCACAGTACAAGGTCACTGAAGGATGCAGTGGGCACAGTACAAGGTCACTGAAGGATGCAGTGGGCACAGCAGTGGGCACTGGATATACAACTAGGTCACTGAAGGATGCAGTGGGCACAGTACAAGGTCACTGAAGGATGCAGTGGGCACAGCAGTGGGCACTGGATATACAACTAGGTCACTGAAGGATGCAGTAGGCACAGTACAAGGTCACTGAAGGATGCAGTGGGCACAGCAGTGGGCACTGGATATACACCTAGGTCACTGAAGGATGCAGTGGGCACAGTACAAGGTCACTGAAGGATGCAGTGGGCACAGCAGTGGGCACTGGATATACAACTAGGTCACTGAAGGATGCAGTGGGCACAGTACAAGGTCACTGAAGGATGCAGTGGGCACAGCAGTGGGCACTGGATATACAACTAGGTCACTGAAGGATGCAGTGGGCACAGTACAAGGTCACTGAAGGATGCAGTGGGCACAGCAGTGGGCACTGGATATACAACTAGGTCACTGAAGGATGCAGTGGGCACAGCACAAGGTCACTGAAGGATGCAGTGGGCACAGCAGTGGGCACTGGATATACAACTAGGTCACTGAAGGATGCAGTGGGCACAGTACAAGGTCACTGAAGGATGCAGTGGGCACAGCAGTGGGCACTGGATATACAACTAGGTCACTGAAGGATGCAGTGGGTACACAAGAATGTCACACTGTGTAATGAGATGCTCATATGCCAGCGAGCGAGCAGTGGGCACTGGGCATGGCACAAGGTCACTGACAGAATGAATGAACAGCGCTGGCAGAGAGTGGCGGCGCCGGCGGTGTGACTGGCTGCCTGCAAATAGTACAAGTGTATAACTGTCACTGGAATATGCAAGTGAACACTGCAGTTGCACTAACCTGCCTGCCTGCACTACACACAGATAATCCCCACTCCCACTACACTGACTACACTGCAGCACTGAACCTGCCTGCACTACACACAGTTAAATAATCACTAGACTCCCACACTCCCACTACACTACACTGACTACAACTAACTACAGCAATCACTCACTGACTAGCTAACTGTGTACAGTATAAGAGCAGTGTTAGCAAAAAAAACGCTTTGTTTTTAACACAATAAATGCACTTGCTCAAACAACAATGGCCTGGAGATAATCCTCTCAGCACCACAGTCTAGCAAGGACAGAGCTTTTCCATCATGGCCGCCGCTTTATATTCAGGAGGGGAGGGCATAGCTCCCCTCCTGT
Source organism: Hyperolius riggenbachi (assembly GCF_040937935.1). Taxonomy (NCBI): domain Eukaryota; kingdom Metazoa; phylum Chordata; class Amphibia; order Anura; family Hyperoliidae; genus Hyperolius; species Hyperolius riggenbachi. The sequence continues at coordinate 335,624,802 of NC_090649.1, read as the reverse complement.
GATTGGTTGCTAGGACCTGGCTGGGGCACTCTGATTGGCCTGCAATGTGTCACTTCCGCATAGTTTGACGCATTTCCGCAAACCACGACTTCAGCGCCGGGTTTCACGAGCATGAATGCGGATTTCTGTCCGCATTCACGCGTAGCCGAAGCAGATTTTCGTGGTTGAAAATCTATTCACGGATTTTCGTGTCCGAGGCGGAATGCGTCAAAATGGTCGTGAATCCACGCGTAAGCGTGATCACGACCTGGCGGTGAGCACCACTGTGCCTGGCCTAACAGCTGAATATTCTGGCAATGACTCATGGAAGCAAGAGCCCTTATGTGGGTAGTACATAGGTGTTCCTTGTAATTAACTGCACAGGCAAAGAAAGAATACCTGCTTGAGGAGAGATGCAAGTCCACAGAGATCTGAGCTCCTAATATCACCCACAGGTGACTCAGGGAACTGTCAATCTGCCCATTGTCTGCAGAAGACCACCTACTGGTGGGCAGCAGATGTACATCACAGTCTTAGTACACTCTGACACCAGCAGGCAAAACAAGATATTGCATAATTTTCAGTAAAATAAGTTGCAAAGTCTACATGTGATAAACAAGTGGGGAGAAAAAAAGTAGGTGTTGGAGTGAGGATTGAGAACCATTTACCGCTTGCATTGAAAACCTGCATTGCGTTACCCTGTTTTACCACAGGGTAATGCAACAGCAATTCATGGCAATGGGGCCTAGTAAACTTAATGCCTCACATCATGTTGCGTCAGAAGTGCCCAATATGCCGTCGAGCCAGTGTAGGGGCAACAGCACGTTACTGTTGGACTTCCACTATGGCGGCAGTAATGTAAGTCAATGGGTGACACATACCTTTTAAAAAGGTTGGTGGTTGGCATACAGAATCCCAGTGATGTACTTCTTGTCCAGCAGTATGTCACTGGGCGAGGGGGGGGGGGGAGAGGGGCATGCGGGCAATATGCATATGACTCTATTTGTGCACTCTGCCACAGGTTCATCATATGTTTGTGGTTTTGTGCAATGGGGGGGGGGGGGGGCACCACAACTGCAAACCACAACTGCACACCACAAGTGTAGAACTGACCAGGAGGTACTGGGCAGTTATTTTGAAATTTGGCACTATAAGAATATCATAAAGGAGAAGTACAATTGCTTTGCATGTTAGAATGCATTCCTGAACTAGTGTGAAGCTTGTTTTATCTGCACTGGTTGTTGATTAACACAGAAAGGCCATACATAGTATGGCTGCTGTCTCAATGAAATTAAAGGTGGAGATGGTAATAAAAACTGAAATAGAGTAGCTCCAGTTTGTGATAGTCTCTATACATATGTTTGTTTTTGTGTAATGTAAAAAACAAAACAAAACAAAAAAAACCCTTCAACCAATATTGCGTTTTTTTTGCATTGGTTAGAATGTGCTAACACGTTGTGGTGTAGTCTTTAAGTTTTGAGGTCTCCACCCCAGCTTCACTCACTCCCCCTCCTCCCCTCCCCCTCCTCCACCCCAACTTACTCACTCTCCCGTTTCATCTTTTACCGCCACAGTTTACTTTAAATAATTTTTCCCCACACAATAGTCATCAAGTTGGACAATGCAGTACAGTGTACATCCAGCGACATGTATGCATGCCTTGATCAGCAGATTGAGGGTGTTTACTGTTGCCCTGGGTGTGTGCGTGTTGCTCAGAGGCGGAAGTCGCAAAGCTAAATAAGCATCTCGCAACACTGAGACGCATAAACAACATGGAGATGAGCTTGGATCTCACGATCCAGACACTGGATGGAACCGGTGAAGATGAAGTGGGTGGAGTAAAGCCGGAGCAAGAAGCAGAGGTAGCCGCTAGTTGGGTCACAGTTAGAAGGGGTAGGGGAAAAAGTGTCAGGGAGGCTAGTCCCGAGTTGTCCCTCACTAATAAGTATGCATGTATGCGTAATATTGGGGAGGATGATTCTGGAGTAGCACTGCTGCAGCAGGATGTGCTCCTTAGCAACCAAGGGGCAGGTAATGAGAAAGGGAATAGGAGTGCAGCTAAGGCTAGACAGGTACTGGTGGTAGGGGATTCAATTATTAGGCGCACAGATAGGGTAATCTGTCGAAGAAACCGTGAATGCCGTACAGTCTGTTGCCTCCCGGGTGCTCGGGTTCGGCATGTAGCGGAAAGAATTGACAGATTATTGGGTGGGGCTGGGGAAGACCCAGCTGTCATGGTACACATTGGCACCAATGACAAAGTTAGTGGGAGATGGAAGGTCCTCAAAAATGATTTTCAGGTACTTGGAGATAAACTTAAAGCAAGGACCTCCAAGGTGGTGTTCTCTGAAATACTGCCAGTGCCACGTGCTACATCTGAGAGACAGAGGGAGCTTAGGGAGTTAAATAAGTGGCTGAGAAATTGGTGTAGGAAGGAAGGGTTTGGGTTCCTGGAGAACTGGGCAGACTTTGCAGTCGGCTACAGGTTCTACAGCAGGGATGGGCTGCACCTTAATGGGGACGGTGCAGCTGCATTGGGGGAGAAGATGGCTAAACGGTTGGAGGAGATTTTAAACTAGGATCTGGGGGGAGGCGGGAGGATAAAGTCTCAATATGTAGACAAGATAAGGTAAAAAGACAGTGGGAGCCTAACATTATGGGGGGGTGGAGAGGGGGGTGGGGACAGTGTAAAGATTAAGGAGGTTGGTAAAACTTCAAGTAGCCCATTTCATGTAAACAAAATTGGTAAATGTGGTGGTAAAAATATAAAGTGCATGGTAACCAATGCTCGGAGCCTTGCAAATAAAATAGACGAACTAGAGTTCATTCTGAATGACAAAGGCTATGACATTGTGGGAATAACCAAGACATGGATGGATGAAAGCCATGACTGGATAGCTAATTTAAAAGGATACAATGTGTTTAGGAGGGATAGAACAGGGAAAAAAGGTGGAGGGGTTTGTCTCTTTGTTAAGAATTCTTTTACAGCTGTCTTTAACGATGAGATGGAGGAAGATTGCGAAGATGTGGAGTCCATTTGGGTAAATATTCATGGTGGAAATAAAAGTTGCCAATTGCTTATTGGAGTATGCTACAGACCACCTCATATTAATGAAGCTGCAGAACTGTGATTACTACAGCAGATTGAAAAAGCTGCAAGTAAAAATGAGGTCATAGTTATGGGCGACTTCAACTTTCCAGACATTGACTGGGGTATTGAGGCTACCCATTCTGGTAAAAGCAGCAGATTTCTAGCAGCACTACAGGACAATTACTTGACTCAAATGGTAACGGAACCAACTAGGGGGAATGCGTTACTGGATCTGATCATTTCTAATAGACCAGATAATGTATCAAATGTGCAGGTTCAAGAACATTTGGGAAATAGTGATCACAACATGATAACGTTTGATCTGGTGACTGATAGGCCACGGGGCAGCGGGACCACTAAAACTATGAATTTTAGTAAAGCAAAGTTCAATCAAATTAGGCAGGCACTAAGTTTGGTGAACTGGGATAATGTACTACAAGGGAGGACACTAAAGGGAAATGGCAAGCTTTTAAACTTATCCTCAATCAATATTGTAGTATGTATATCCCATATGGAAACAAAATATCTAGGAATAAAAAAAGGCCTCTATGGATGAATAGAAAGGTTAGGAATAAAATGAAGAGGAAAAAGAATGCCTATAAGGTCCTAAAACAGGAGGGGACCGAGGCTGCCCTAAGGAATTATAAGGAGTGCAATAAAAATTGTAAAAAAGAAATTAGGCTGGCAAAGATCGAAGCTGAAAATCAAATCACTAGGGATATTAAAGAGAACCCGAGGTGGGAATTACTAATACTATTGGGGCACAGAGGCTGGTTGTGCACACTAAGACCAGCCTCTGTTGCCCCATCGTGTGCCTCCATGTCCCCCCTGCTCGCCGCTATAGACCCCGCAGTGCTGGCGACACGCAGCGTGTCGCCAGCACAATGTTTACCTTAGCGCTGTCTGTCAGCGCCGCTCCCCCGCCTCCTCCGCATCGGCACACCCGCCCGTGTCCCTTCCCTCCCGCTGATAGGAGGGAAGTGACGCGGGCGGGTAGCGGCGATGCGGAGGAGGCGGGGGAGCGGCGCTGACAGACAGCGCTAAGGTAAACATTGTGCTGGCGACACGCTGCGTTTCGCCAGCACTGCGGGGTCTATAGCGGTGAACAGGGGGGACATGGAGGCACACGATGGGGCAACAGAGGCTGGTCTTAGTGTGCACAACCAACCTCTGTGCCCCAATAGTATTAGTAATTCCCACCTTGGGTTCTCTTTAAATCTAACCCAAAAAAGTTTTACAAGTACATCAACTCTAAAAAAAGAAAGGTTGACTGTATAGGACTCCTAAAGGATGAGGGTGGGAACTCAATGGTGGATGACCAAGGTAAGGCAGAGTTATTAAATGCTTTCTTTGCTTCTGTCTTCACAAAGGAAACAGCCCTGTTGCAAATTACAGAGGCAGAAGAGTCTCAATCTTCTAACTGTAATATTAAATACTTAACGCAGGAAGAAGTGAAGGCAAGACTAAATAAATTAAAAATAGACAAGGCACCTGGCCCGGATGGCATGCATCCTCGGGTCCTAAGGGAATTAAGTTCAGTTATAGATAAACCCCTTTATCTTATCTTTTGTGACTCTCTTTCAACTGGCAGAGTCCCAGTGGATTGGCGTACAGCCCACGTTTTCCCATTATTTAAGAAGGGCAAAAAATCAGATCCAGGAAACTATAGACCTGTAAGCTTAACCTCAGTTGTATGCAAACTATTTGAGGGGTTACTAAGAGATACTATACATGACTTCATAGTAGAAAATAATCTTATTTCTCAGCATCAACATGGGTTTACCAAAGACAGGTCCTGTTTGACTAACATGCTCAGCTTTTATGAGGTAGTGAATGTTAATATGGATATTGGGAATGCTGTAGATGTGATATACTTGGACTTTGCAAAGGCCTTCAACACTGTTCCCCACAAAAGTCTGGTGCAAAAGTTGAGGATGCAAGGACTGGGGAAGAGTCTGTGTGCATGGATAGGGAACTGGCTAATGGACAGAAAACAAAGAGTTGTGGTCAATGGATTGTACTCAAAATGGGAGACTGTTAGCAGTGGGGTCCCACAGGGGTCTGTACTGGGTCCAGTGCTCTTCAATTTATTTATTAATGACCTAGTAGATGCAGTAGTGAGCAATGTTGCTATTTTTGCAGATGATACAAAATTGTGCAGAATCATCAACTCTCAAGAAGATAGTGACATATTGCAACAGGATCTGGATAGGATGGCTATATGGGCACATAAATGGCAGATGAAATTCAATGTTGAAAAATGTAGAGCAGGCTTTCTCAACCAGGGTTCCCTGGAACCACAGGGTTCCTTGAGGACTCTGCAGGGGTTCCTTGGCATTTTCACCCATCGTGGGGGAAGTATAATAGAGCACACTATAATAGGTGGTACTGTAAAAATAGGCACTAAATTGGGGGGGTCAGGAGACAGTATAATGAGTGGCAGTGTAAAAAGGAGATAGTGAAATTAACAGCCTAACCTATTTAAAGACCATGCCTCCTGAAAAATAGATCTAGGGGTTCCTCGAGACCAAAAAATTGTTTGCAGGGGTTCCTTGAGATCCAAAAGTTATTTACAGGGTTCCTCCAAGGTAAAAAGGTTGAGAAAGGCTGATGTAGAGTCATGCATTTTGATCGTACCAATGGTCTAGAACCATACAAAATAAATGGGATACAGTTGGGGACATCAAACTTGGAGAAGGACTTAGGAGTACTCATCGACAACAAGTTAAATAATCGTACTCAATGCCAAGCCGCTGCAGCTAAAGCTAACAAAATTTTGGGATGCATTAAAAGGGAAATAAAAACTTGAGATGCTAGCATAATATTGCCCCTGTTTAACTCTCTAGTAAGGCCACATCTGGAATATGGAATTCAGTTCTGGGCACCACATTACAAAAAAGATATTGCCGTTTTAGAGCAGGTGCAGAGACGAGCAACAAAATTGATACGTGGGATGGGAGGTCTCGCTTACCAAGAAAGGTTAGATAAACTGGGTTTATTTAGTCTAGAGAAAAGACGCCTTAGAGGAGATCTAATTAACATGTATAAATACATCAGAGGGCAATATAATAGCTTGGCGGATGAGCTTTTTGTCCCTAGGCCTTCTCAAAGGACTAGAGGACATGATCTGCGCATGGAGGAAAAATGTTTTAGCCATTTATTTAGGAAAGGGTTCTTTACAGTAAGAGTGATTAAGATGTGGAATGCATTGCCACAGGAAGTCGTTATGGCAAACTCTATACCTGCATTTAAAGGGGGCTTAGATGCTTTCCTTGCGTTGAAAGACATCCATGGCTACAATTACTAGGTAATGCCTAATGATGTTGATCCAGGGATTTTATCTGATTGCCATCTGGAGTCGGGAAGGAATTTTTCCCTTTTGGGGATAATTGGACCATGCCTTGTAAGGGTTTTTTCGCCTTCCTCTGGATCAACGGGGATGTGTGAGGGAGCAGGCTGTAGTTGTACTTTGTACTGGTTGAACTCGATGGACGTATGTCTTTTTTCAACCAAAATAACTATGTAACTATGTAACTATGTAATGGTGGCAGGAAGATAGGAGGTGAGGGTTGCTGTTGAGAAACCCAATTTCTAAATGTGTGTGCCCACCTTTGACTCATGTCACCCCCCGGGGATCGAGACCCCATCCCCTTGGGCGACATCTCTGGGCCGGCCTGTACAGACACATGTCAGCTGTGTAAGGAAGATAAAACAGAGAAACTGCCTGAGTAAGTGGGAATATACCCGTGAAACACGTTGCGGTTCTGTTCATGGAGTATGTGAATAAATTGTCTTTATCTTAAGTGACAGCATCGAGTCTATTTCTGAGTGGCCGGTCCACCGCCGCCACCCGAATATTTTAAACATTTTAGCATATTTTATCCTTTTGGCGCCTCTGTACATCTACATGTCAGTTGTGTAGCTGACAATACGGTCTGTTGCTATACGGGGGGAGGTTGGGGCTGCTGTACACACCCCTGACTGTCGGCTAAGGCGGTCATTATCGACCGAATCAGCTGACTTTAGTCATGTGTGTGTACAAGCCTAATGGCTTTGTTCATAGTGGCCATTGTGTTCCTTGGAGAGCAGCGGTGCACCTTATCTGTGTGTTGTCTTGCATACAGTAAGGCATACAGTAAAATAAATGTACTCTTCACTGTTACAGTTAACGTACATGTTTTGCAGTAACGCACTGCATGCAGTGCATTACAATGCCACGCACAGTTAAACCGCAAAGCACCTGCTGCACTGTGACCATCACAGTCACATTATAGTGTGGCAAGCTGTTGTTCTGCAACACAACTCTGTGAACATAGCCTCACTCTCTGTTGAGGAATGGGAAGAGGAGGAACAGGAGATGTCTAGCAGCAGAGGTTAACAGTGAAATACTAATTTTCTGGGTAGGAACACACTAGGAAGAATCGCATATGCGTTTTCCACTATGTGCTATGGAAAACGCATATGCAATTCTGCCTAGTGTATTCCTACCCTGAGCGGTGGCGAATGGAACGAGCAGGGAGGTGAGTTATTAACACATGCTCCCCTGCGCTAACTCTGCATAGAGGGGAGCACGGAGGGGAGCCCCAGGGGGAGGAAGAGGGGGAGAAGTCGGGGCTCCCCTCCAGCGGCCAAGTCTCAGTGGGCCGCGGCTCCCCCTCCATCACCTATGGGGGGGGGGTGTCAGGAACCGGCCCGCGGCACGCCTGCGTATACGGTTCCCGACTGCGGGTTTGACCAGATTAAGCGGGGAACAGCCTTATTTAAGCTACAAACAAGGCTGGAACCCCTCAAAACACCTCTCACTGCCACCACTAGCGTTGCTAGACACTTCCACTCTGCTGTCGAGTCCTCAGCGCGCACTCCGCGTTTTCGTATTTGGGTCAGCTTTGCGCTTAGGCCAAATACGGGAACGCCACGCACCCACACACACACACACAGTTGCAATCTTACACTGTCGTGAAGCAAAGACCCACTAACAGTCGTTCCGAACGATACTGTTAGCTACTCGCACTGGCGTTGTTCGTACGTTGGGTCAGCTGCGCGCTTAGGCCAACGTATGACAAACGCCCCCACACACAATGCAATTACAATTACCTACGGTAGTGTTGCTCAAGCGTACAATTAGGCATGAACTTATACACGGTTACACTTCAGTCTCTTCTAGGCTATGAGTGTTAGTTTAGTACGGCAGAAGTCAAACTTATTAAATAATAATTTAATATTTCAGAAAAAACATAGAACAGTGCAGAACTGAATATATACGAAAAGATTACAAAAAAACAAAGTAAAAATAGTTACAAGATAAAATGTACAAAGATAACACACAAAGCGATTTTGCTTACCAAAATAAACGGGAAATAAACGTACCAGCGTATCGATCTGGTGTTGTTGCGGGCGGTACGCACTTCTGGTCAGGAACCAGGTTAGTTCTAGCCGTGTGAGCTACCTCCAAGAACTACAAGTTGTGGCTATCCTAGCTGCGGTTTTATACTATGAAATACGCCTGGAGGCTGTAAGCCTGTGTGGACGGGGGGAAGCTAGATTTAATAACATCCTCAGACATAATTTGATTTCCCAGAGATCTGACATCCACATGTGAACAGTGTCCTATACAACAAAAGACTTTGTTAACCTCCAATCTCCCCAGGTTACAGGTGACAATTGATTAAGGCTTTCACATTGAAGCAGGATGTCCTGTGTGATCTGCTTCAAAGCAACTGTCTGATTAAGTGTTTCCTAATTACCTGTTTTCTGGCTGTCCAGAGGAACTGTATGCTAATGTCCCAGCCCCCTGCTTCCAGAGAAATTCAATGCAACTGTAGTACAGCCAGATAACCATCCCTTCAAAGCAGAATACACATGTGAGATATAGCAGACAGAAAATGACAGAGATATGTTCCTGTATTTCCTAATATCATCAGCACCTCAATATATTCCTGACACGCCCCCTCTTCCAGACGGCGCCGGCAGATGATTCTAACGAATCGTCCTGCCAAAGCCGACACTGACGGCCGGGCCTGGGGGGGTAACTCCTTAGCTCCAAGCTACAGGAATGGAAAAGTTGGTCAGGTTGCTGCAATGTGTCGTTGCCCTTGGCAACCTGACGTAACCAACCAGGGGAATGCGAGTCAGTGACAACCGTGAATTTGCGACCATAGAGACAGTGCTGCAGCTGGGGAAGGGTTCCAACCGTCGCTACACGCACTTCCTCTATAGTGGCAGGAGCTATCTCTCGGTCCCTTTGGGGAACGATTATCTGCCGGTCTGCCTCCTCCACTTCGGACAGCTCAGAGGGAATAACTCCCCAGGACCCTCTCAGCCCGCCCCTCCCAGCTGGTGACCTGCTGGCTAGCCCCCTGAGCTCTTCCAGGCTGCTGTCAAATCGAACAGCCCCAGAGAGCTCAGTGCTGCCTGTCACACATTCCAGGAAGGCTGCAGACGGAGAGGCTCCTGGGCCCTCCGGGCCAGGTTCCGGATTGGATGTGGCTGACCCAGCAACATTTGCCACTTCGGTGGACAGTCCCTGTGCTGTAGACCCACTAGCGCTGCGGGTTACCACTGCAGCTGAGGGAGCGTCCACATTAGACGTATCATAAACCACATCACCTTTGGTCTTAAAAACATCGGAAGGGTGAAGACCCGGCCTGGTGCCGTCTGCCCCTTCAGTGGGCAATCCATCTGCTGCAGCCCAGCGACCATTGCTGGTTACTCCTGCAGCCGACGGAGTGTCCACAGGACAAGCATCATTATGTAGCACAACACATATGATATCAACATTATCTGTCTTATACATATTGACATTTAGAACATCACATAAAACATCCACATTATCTGTATCATTACACACATTGCTACTCAGCACTTTACAAGTAGCCTCAACAGTTCCTGCATCGATCACCTCGATAGTCCGTGTGTCATGAATGACATCATCAGTTTCTGCATTCTCCATATCAACATGTCCCACTCCAGGCCTAGGCACTGGAGAATCACTAGGGCTGGCTCCTAGCACACAGTCCATAGCCCCTGGGGCCTCACCAGCACTCCCCACTTGCACTGCGTTATCAAATAGTACCTTGCAAGAGTCCTGAACTTCTGCTGGGGATGCAGGCTCCACGGGGGTTGGATTAGGCTCATACCGGGCTACTAACCGTCCCAGGTCAGTACCCAGCAAAACGTTGGTGGGGATTTTGTCAGTTACCCCAACTTCTTTCAGTCCACTGCCGGCCCCCCAATCCAGGTGGACCAAGGCGGTGGGTATGGCTGGGGTGACACCCCCAATTCCTCTGACAGCAATCATTTTCCCAGGTATGTACTGCTCTGGGTTCACAAGCTGGGGATGTATGAGAGTCACTTCTGCTCCAGTGTCTCTCAGCCCAGTGGCAACTGTACCCCCAACCGTGACAAGCTGCAGATTCTCTGCATAGCCAGTAGCATTCCTGGTAGCACACAAAGCTGTTGGGACTTCACTGGGGTTTGAGGCCTCACTGGATTTTGGGGCCTCCCTCTTCCTCTCTGGGCAAGTCGTGCTGATATGACCCACCCTGTCACATACAAAGCATTTCCGAGTGTCAGGTTGCTTGAATCCAGTAGACAGCGGTGCTTGCCTCCTCTGGGTGCTGGGTGAAACAGGTTTAGCAATCTGTTCTCCTCTCCAGCTGGGCGTAGTAGTCCTCCGGGACTCAGGTGCTCTATGGGCGGTGTAGGAATCGGCCATTTCCGCAGCCTCATCCACTGTCTTTGGTTCTCGATCCAGCACAAACAGCCGGACCTCAACAGGACAGGTGTGGAGGAACTGGTCTTTTATCATCAGTTCCTGCAGGGCATCTAAAGTTTCCACTGACAGTCCTTTTACCCACTGCTGGAAGTCAGTGCGCAGGTTGCAAGCATGATCCAGGTAGCTGTCATTAGGACCTCGCTGCACTGTCCTGAAACGTTTGCGATACACTTCTGGCGTGAGGTGGTATCGCGCAATAATGGCTTTCTTAATTGCCTCAAAGTCTGTTTCTTCCTCCTGGGGGAGACTCACAAACGCCTCCAGGGCCTTGCCTCTCAGCCCTGGTGTGAGATATCTTGCCCACTGCTCATGGGGCACCCCATACTGCCGACAAGTCCTTTCAAACCCCTGTAGGAAAGTGTCTATGTCAGAGTCCTTGTCCATAGCGGGGAACTTATCCAGGGGGATTCTGTGGACTCGCTCACCTTCGCGTTCTGCGGGTCCAGCAGACCGGTTCTGTTGCTGAAGTTTAGCCAGCTCCAGCTGGTGTTGCCGTTCAGCTCTTCCCTCCTCTGCTCGGAGTCTGTCCCTTTCGGCCTGGAGTCGCTGGGCAGCTTGTTCCCTCTCTGCTTGTCGTATTTCCCTCTCTGCTTGCCGATGTTCCAGAATCAGCTTTAGGCGCAGTTCGGGCTCAGCCGAACCTAGTAGCTGTAGGTCGGCTTCCAGAGATGTCATCTCCGTGTTAGGTGGATCATCCAGGACATCGTCTCCACTCGCATCCTGTGGCGGGAGCGATTCCTCCTCTGGCGTGTCGTGAGCTGCATCTGCTGACGTTGAAGCACGGGCTCGTTCTGCCTCATCATGCTCCTCGAGCGCACGAACTAACTGCTCCTTAGTCTGGCCGCTCACCGTCTCGATGCCTTTGTGCTCACACAGGTTGAGTAGTATCTCTTTGTTTTGCCTTGCATAGCTGGATGCTTTCTGAGCCATCGTGTTGCACAAAATAAAAAGAAAAAAAAAAGGGGGGGAGGGAAAGCAAACACCAAGTGTGTATCTTTGAACAAAAAAAAAAACGTATATAGATTCTGCACTGAGTAGACTTCTGTAGGCTAGTTGCTTCTAGCAAGCTTCCAGCCTTTAGTACTCAGAATAGCGAGCTAAACTGCGTACTAATGTACTAAACGATCCCACCACTGCCAGCCAATTATGTCAGGAACCGGCCCGCGGCACGCCTGCGTATACGGTTCCCCACTGCGGGTTTGACCAGATTAAGCGGGGAACAGCCTTATTTAAGCTACAAACAAGGCTGGAACCCCTCAAAACACCTCTCACTGCCACCACTAGCGTTGCTAGACACTTCCACTCTGCTGTCGAGTCCTCAGCGCGCACTCCGCGTTTTCGTATTTGGGTCAGCTTTGCGCTTAGGCCAAATACGGGAACGCCACGCACCCACACACACACACACAGTTGCAATCTTACACTGTCGTGAAGCAAAGACCCACTAACAGTCGTTCCGAACTATACTGTTAGCTACTCGCACTGGCGTTGTTCGTACGTTGGGTCAGCTGCGCGCTTAGGCCAACGTATGACAAACGCCCCCACACACAATGCAATTACAATTACCTACGGTAGTGTTGCTCAAGCGTACAATTAGGCATGAACTTATACACGGTTACACTTCAGTCTCTTCTAGGCTATGAGTGTTAGTTTAGTACGGCAGAAGTCAAACTTATTAAATAATAATTTAATATTTCAGAAAAAACATAGAACAGTGCAGAACTGAATATATACGAAAAGATTACAAAAAAACAAAGTAAAAATAGTTACAAGATAAAATGTACAAAGATAACACACAAAGCGATTTTGCTTACCAAAATAAACGGGAAATAAACGTACCAGCGTATCGATCTGGTGTTGTTGCGGGCGGTACGCACTTCTGGTCAGGAACCAGGTTAGTTCTAGCCGTGTGAGCTACCTCCAAGAACTACAAGTTGTGGCTATCCTAGCTGCGGTTTTATACTATGAAATACGCCTGGAGGCTGTAAGCCTGTGTGGACGGGGGGAAGCTAGATTTAATAACATCCTCAGACATAATTTGATTTCCCAGAGATCTGACATCCACATGTGAACAGTGTCCTATACAACAAAAGACTTTGTTAACCTCCAATCTCCCCAGGTTACAGGTGACAATTGATTAAGGCTTTCACATTGCAGCAGGATGTCCTGTGTGATCTGCTTCAAAGCAACTGTCTGATTAAGTGTTTCCTAATTACCTGTTTTCTGGCTGTCCAGAGGAACTGTATGCTAATGTCCCAGCCCCCTGCTTCCAGAGAAATTCAATGCAACTGTAGTACAGCCAGATAACCATCCCTTCAAAGCAGAATACACATGTGAGATATAGCAGACAGAAAATGACAGAGATATGTTCCTGTATTTCCTAATATCATCAGCACCTCAATATATTCCTGACAGGGGGGTGGCCTACCTATCTAACCTATATTGCGGGCACCTACCTATCTAACCTATACTGGGGGCTCCTACCTATTTAACCTATACTGCGTGCACCTACCTATCTAACCTATACTGCTGGCATTTACCTAGCTAACCTATACCGGGGCTCCTACCTGTCTAACCTATACTGCGGGTGTAACCAGTATTGAATCTTTTCCTACCGACTAAGAGGAATCGACCAGACACTGACATAAATGAAAATATCAAGAATTTATTTATGACAGGAACAAATGGTCAAAAAGATAGGTATCCGACCAAAGAAATTAATTCACAATATATCTATTTCTTACACACTACACATATATCACTTAAAGAGGAACTCCAGTGAAAATAATGTAATAAAAAACGTGCTTCATTTCTACAATAATTATGTATGATTTAGCTGATGTAAACAGCTATTTCCCACAATGCAACAGGGTTCACAGACAGGAAACTGCCAAGAGTACGTACTCAGAATTTCTTTGTGGGAGGAGTTTCACCACAATATCAGCCATACAGCGCCCCCTGATGGTATGTTTGTCAAAAGGAATAGATTTCTCATGTAAAAGGGGGTATCAGCTACTGATTGGGATAAAGTGCAATTCTTGGTCGGAGTTTCTCTTTAAATCTTCTTTTCTTCACAGCCGGTGCACCGGTAAAGCTGGGGAAGAAAGCCTAAGTTATATAACTCTTACAAGAAAGTACTCTAAATTACGTTTCACACTATTTCTACATTAATTAACCATCAATGTATTTATACTAAAACCCTATAATCTTTCAGCTGAAGTTCAATAAACGGATAGGTCTACTGAGCAATTCAGTTCTAATCAGTTTCTGTCTCTTGCTACCAAGTCCAAGCTATATTGCTCAGCAAAACCTTTTATTGTAACACGTTTATAATATTCAAATAACTTTTCCTCCTGGCTATGGTATATCTCAAACTCCTTCTAATGCGGTTGGTTCCTAGCATGGAGATTCTCCAAAAGTTAGTGGCATTAAAATAATAATTTAAAAAAATTAACAAATAAATAAATTAAACAAATTAATTAAATAAATTAGGGACCAGTTATATCACTGCTTAGGTAACTGAGGGCTTCTTTTCTCTTTGTTTAGTTTTAACATATACTGGAGTTCCACAGTGGTGAGTATGATAACTGGGTAAAACAAATGGTTGACTTTTTCTCTTTCTATATATTATTCTCCAATCCTTTTTCTTCCACAGGGTTCCAGGGGACTCAGCTGCACAAGCTCTCTTAATGGTAAGTAACCAAAAGTTTTGTGTCTCACTGATAAGTTCCTTTGTATTTCTCTCTCTCTCTCTCTCTTTCCTTCTTTTACAGTAGTTTCATCCTTGCAGAGCATCTATGGCAGGCCCGCCATCAGGGGGGGACATCCGTGACTCCCGTCACGGGCCCCGGCCCTGCAGGGGGGCCCCATCCCCGCCGCGGCCCTGCCGGGTGCCGCCCGGCCGCCGCTCAACCCCCCCTGACCGCTTCTCCCTCCCTCTCCCTCCATCCCTCTAGCCGCCGCCGCCGCCTCCGCCGCCTCCGCCTAGTCAGACCCCGATCAGGCGGCGACAATAGTGCGGGCGCTAGGACCCAGCGCCCGCACTGATATGCGGAAGTGACGTCACTTCCGCATATAGAGCGGGTGCGTCCAGCGCCCGCTCTGGTCGGGTCGCCGCTGATCTTGAGGTCTGACGCTGGGCAGCACTCACTGGCAAGGTAGGGGAGGCAGCGGCGGCAGCGACGACGACGGCGGCGGCTCCCTGTCACTCGCTCACTAGCTAAAGGGCCTCCCTGTCACTCACTCCCTAAAGGGCCTCCCTGTCACTCACTCCCTAAAGGGCCTCCCTGTCACTCACCCACTACTTAAAGGGCCTCCCTGTCACTCACTCCCTAAAGGGCCTCCCTGCCACTCACTCACTACTTAAAGGGCCTCCTTGTCACTCACTCACTACTTGAAGGGCCTCCCTGTCACTCACTCACTACCTAAAGGGCCTCCCTGTCACTCACTCACTACCTAAAGGGCCTCCCTGTCACTCACTCACTCCCTAAAGGGCCTCCCTGTCACTCACTCACTCCCTAAAGGGCCTCCCTGTCACTCACTTCCTAAAGGGCCTCCCTGTCACTCACTCACTAGCTAAAGGGCCTCCCTGTCACTCACTCACTACTTAAAGGGCCTCCCTGTCACTCACTCACTACTTGAAGGGCCTCCCTGTCACTCACTCACTACCTAAAGGGCCTCCCTGTCACTCACTACCTAAAGGGCCTCCCTGTCACTCACTCACTCCCTAAAGGGCCTCCCTGTCACTCACTCACTACCTAAAGGGCCTCCCTGTCACTCACTACCTAAAGGGCCTCCCTGTCACTCACTCCCTAAAGGGCCTCCCTGTCACTCACTCCCTAAAGGGCCTCCCTGTCACTCACTCACTACCTAAAGGGCCTCCCTGTCACTCACTCACTCCCTAAAGGGCCTCCCTGTCACTCACTCACTCCCTAAAGGGCCTCCCTGTCACTCACTCCCTAAAGGGCCTCCCTGTCACTCACTCACTAGCTAAAGGGCCTCCCTGTCACTCACTCACTACCTAAAGGGCCTCCCTGTCACTCACTCACTACCTAAAGGGCCTCCCTGTCACTCACTCACTCCCTAAAGGGCCTCCCTGTCACTCAATCACTCCCTAAAGGGCCTCCCTGTCACTCACTCACTCACTCCCTAAAGGGCCTCCCTGTCACTCACTCACTAGCTAAAGGGCCTCCCTGTCACTCACTCACTACTTAAAGGGCCTCCCTGTCACTCACTCACTACTTGAAGGGCCTCCCTGTCACTCACTCACTACCTAAAGGGCCTCCCTGTCACTCACTCCCTAAAGGGCCTCCCTGTCACTCACTCACTCCCTAAAGGGCCTCCCTGTCACTCACTCACTCCCTAAAGGGCCTCCCTGTCACTCACTCACTAGCTAAAGGGCCTCCCTGTCACTCACTCACTAGCTAAAGGGCCTCCCTGTCACTCACTCACTAGCTAAAGGGGCTCCCTGTCACTCACTCACTACCTAAAGGGGCTCCCTGTCACTCACTCACTACCTAAAAGGGCTCCCTGTCACTCACTGCCTAAAGGGCTCCATGTCACTCACTACCTAACCTGGGGGTCCCTGTCAGAATCCAGGTGAGAGGTGTCTACCATAATAAGGGGGCATTCTGCCTATTTATGTGAAATGCTGTCTATTTATGTGCCTCATGACTGCTGAATTTGTCTTGTTGGGGGCCTAATGATTGAATTTTTACTTGTTGGGGGCCTCATGATTTGTTGGGAGCCTCAAGATTGCTGAATTTGTCTTGTTGTGGGCCTCATGATTTGTTGGGGGCCTCATGATTGCTGAATTTGTCTTGTTGGGGGTCTCACGAATGCTGAATTTGTCTTGTTGGGGGCCTCATGATTGCTGAATTTGTCTTGTTGGGGGCTTCATGATTGCTGAATTTGTCTTGTTGGGGGCCTCATGATTGCTGAATTTGTCTTGTTGGGGGCCTCATGGTTTGTTGGGGGCCTCATGATTGCTAACTGCGAGACTATGGGAAAATCTGAATCATTACCATATGAGACAATAGCATTAAACCTACTTTTTTAGCTTTTTTAAACAGAAAATAAAACTGGGAGGTTCTAAAAAAATGATGGAGCACTTCCTCCTTCCGGCTTGAAGGAGGAAGTGCTCGATATCGAGGCTTGCAACGCGTCCATTCGGAAACTTGCACCTCGTTGAAACGCTGGGCGGAGAGCGACGTTCTGGGTAATTAACCCCGCCGCATCTAGCCGCTCAGCTGTGGCAATTAGAGCTAACTTGAATCACGAGTATCCACCGTGGTTATTCGTGATTAATTTGTGGACAGCAAGCCTCCAACTAGCTCTGCCAACATGTAATGGCTACACACATTTCTCAGTTTGTGGGGGGGGGGGGGGCCCGGACTGATGATTTGTGAGGGGCCCCAAAATTTCTGATGGCGGCCCTGATCTATGGTAAGGGTGTCAGCTTTACTGACTAGCTAAAATTAATATGGGATTGAGGGTATAGCACTGTTTGACAGAAAAAAATGTCCAGGCAATAAAAATAACAGTTGGCGGCTGAGCTAAACATCAAATGGGGTTTCTAGGAAGGCAATACATTTTCTGGCAGCATAGTTCAAGATATCCTAGGGTGTAACCTGGACACAGTCTTAGTTCATTAGGCAATAACAGTGCTATAATGTATTATTAAACTGTTAAGTATTTTTAAAGGTTACTGTTCCCTTAAAGGGAACCTGAAGTGAATAAAATTATTTAAAATAAACACGTGACGTTGCTGCAAATTAATATTACATACTTACCTCAACGTCAGTTCCTCTCAGACAGGGGCGCCTCTAGCCATTTTGTCACTCCAGGCGAGAAAACCTGTAGCGCCACTCCCCCCCCCCCCCCCCCCCCCGTCTTCAGCCACATGAAACACCCCCTCCCCCCGGGACAACCCTTATTCCCCACACACACACACAATATTATACTACAATGATAAAGTTCCACATTTTATCTTTTTTCTATACTTTGCATGTTTTATATCTTCAGTAAAAGACAAATTACACACTTGGAACAATAACTTAAGTACAATTAAATATAATGCACACAGCTGGAATGTTTTTGAGTGTTATAACTGGAGACAAATAAAATTTGCGTGCATGGAACAATATAACTTAAGAACAATTAAATATAGTGCACAAATGAACAATGTAAACATTACAAAAGTGCTGGCTTAAGATCCATAAGGCACATTATTTAAAGCTGAACATGCCTGGACTTAAGAACAAATAAATATAGTGCACAAAGTAGGAACTTCAACTGCTTTCAAGTTTCATAACTTCAGTAAGAGAAACAAATTATGTGCTTGGAACAATAACTTAAGAATAAATATTAATAAGTGAACAATAATGTAAACATAAAAGTGCTTGATCAATATCAAAGTCAGAATATTTAAAACTTAACACGCCTGGACTTTCTAGCAGCAAAATCGTTAATGACATCATCAAATGATATATTCCCAGACACATCTCTATTAATGCTCATCATAGCAAGGCCATTGAGACGTTCCTGTGACATGGTTGACCTCAAATAGTTTTTCATTAGCTTCAGTTTTGAGAAACTTCTCTCAGCTGAAGCTACAGTTATGGGAGTAGTATCTGCAATTCTAAGGGCTAGCCACATGTTAGGATATATCTCCATTAAACGTTTTTCCTGTAAAAACGCCAACAGTTCCAAGGCGGTCATGCTGGATTTAGGTAAATCTGGGAAGACTTGTAGTTCTTGTGCTAGTCCTTTTCCATCAAGGTCACAATGTCCATTGTAGGTCAGGCTGTCACAGAGCTTTGTACATTGCTCAATCTTCTCCTCAATGGAAAGCTTAGGAAAGTTTGTAAGAACTCCAAATTTCTTTTCAATTTCACCGATTGTCAGAAATCTCTCTTGCAATGATGCAATTGAAGTATCCACTACTCTGTTAAAGAAAGAGACTTCCAATTGCCTAAGTGCATCTTGAATAGGCTCATCCGGGGCCTCATAGGAGAAATGGAGTTTGGTTTTTCTCAGCCTCTTTTGCTTTAGCACAGGTTCCACATTCATCTCCTCACAAATATCCTTTGCTGAGATCTGTGCAGAAACAAATCCAGTACCTCTGTAATCAAGTAAGGAGGCTTCTGTTTTTTTCAGAAGGTCTACAGCAACATCCAACTGCATGGATTCTGACTGCATTAGCTTGCTTACAATTTTGATTTTCTGAAGTATGTCATACCATACAACAGTACAGATCAAAAACCGGTATGACCCCACTTCCT
This sequence comes from Hyperolius riggenbachi, assembly GCF_040937935.1. Classification (NCBI taxonomy): domain Eukaryota; kingdom Metazoa; phylum Chordata; class Amphibia; order Anura; family Hyperoliidae; genus Hyperolius; species Hyperolius riggenbachi. Next base: position 335,605,679 of record NC_090649.1, on the reverse strand, counting down.
CAGCTAAAGATTGCGCCTCTACTTGCACTCCAGGGTCAGAAGACGTTTCCCTCACTTGAAGATGAGCCTCCCTAATATTTGAAGCCTGGTATCTTACAGCTTCTACACTTTCCACCCGACTCTCCCATCTTGTTTCAGACCATGATTTCAGTGTGATGGTGACCTTGCTTTTTAAAATACTCCATCTCTGAGTAGAAGCTGAGAAAAGTTTGAAAAGATTTTGTAGGTAACCAAAATAGGCATTGGCCTCAGGAGAGTTTTTAGCTGCATCAGCAACCACTAGGTTTAATGTGTGAGCTCCACAGGGCACAACAAATGCCCTTGGGTTGATTTCCAAGAGTCTGGCTTGCACGCCCTTCCTTTTCCCTCTCATATTTGCGCCATTGTCATAGGACTGTCCTCTACAGTCTTCAAAAGAGACGTTGAGATCTTCAAGTCTCTTCAAAATGAGAGATGCCAGGCCTTCACCAGTAGTTTCTTCTGCTTCAAGGAAACCCATAAAGTGCTCTTTGATTTGAAGACTTTCAAGGGCCACAATTCTAATAATCACTGACATCTGCTCCTTGTGGCTCACATCAGGTGTACAATCCAAAATGATTGCATAATATTTAGAATCTTTTATTTCTTTCACAATGGCATCTGTAATTTTGTTTCCAATACAGTCAATCAGCTCATTCTGAATATTAGGTCCCAAATATGTAGTGTGACTGGCTCCCCTTTGCACTTCACTAATATGCTGTTTGAGTACTGGGTCAAATTTAGCCATAAGTTCCACTTCCTTTAGAAAGTTTCCATTGTTTGGTTGGAAAAGGGCCTTTGTTTTGCCTCTCAAAGCAATATTTCGTTCTGCTAGAGACTGTATAATAGCAACCAACCTTGTTAAGACTGCTCGCCATTGTTTCTTTTCAGCATCATAAAGTTCCATTTCTACTTTATCTATCGTTTTGCCTTTTTGAAGACGGGTCTCTAATTCCTTCCACATTGACATATACGTATGATGCTCTGCACTGTTCTCATGGTTCTTTAAATGCTCTCCACAGTTCTTCCAATCTTGAAATCCGTCCTTGATCAGTTTGAATTCTTTGTTGGAGAACAGCTTACAACAAAAGCAAAATACTGTGTTCCTTTTTTTAGAATAAATGAGCCAACTTCTTCTTATTTTTTCACCATTTACTAGAATTCTATGGAAGATGTGGTGGTGGCAGCATCTCCCATCTTCTCTTCTTGGAAAAATAAATCCAGATTCAACATAATATGGTCCACTTCTCACCAACTCATCCCTTACACTATTTGTAAGGACTGGCCAATCAGCAGGGTCTAGAGGTGCTGCTTTGATAGGGTCACACACCCTTGTCTCGCCATGCGCCTCTGGAGCTTTTTGGACTTCAACTTCAAGTACTTCGGAAGAAGTTTGTTCCTTTGATATTGTATCTGCGGCTTCATGACTTGCTGCGATTCCTGCTGTACTTTCCTGTGCTAAAGGGACCTCTGCAAACACCTGCACTTCAGATCGTTTCTCAGTACTTGTCTCTGTTGTACAATGTGTTGCCTCTTGTGTTTCAGGTCTTGAGCACGATGCAGTTTCACCTGTGTGAAAAGCCAAACACTTATGTAGCATGAAATCCTTAGAATCTATAGATATTTTACTCTAATAAAGAATAGAGGGTAGAAAGTGATGTACATGTGACCGTTACTCCAGAAGGTCCTTCCTCACTGGGTCCACTAGTGGGATCTGATTTTGAGCATTCCAGGTACTTCTTCATGGCATCTGTAAAGTTTTTAATGAATTTACATTAATCTACACTCTTAAAGCACTTCAGTGCAAAATTAGACACTATAGTCACTGAAAGATCCTGGTCTTATCACGAACCACAGTACTGCATGTTGTAAAACCTGAACTCTGAACAAGATCAATCAAAACGATAATGCACATGCATACTGACTGTCCAAATTATTAGAGACACCACACCAATAATGCCATGAGGTTTTTAGACCAGTAGTCATCCTCTGGACACCTGAGATATTGTTTCACAAGAAAAGCCAAGTATGTTTGTAGTTTCCTAAATATTGAATCCATCATTTTGTTACATGACTCATTCCAGTTTGTTTAAATATTTTAGAATACCCATGTAGAGGCTAAACAGATCTCTTGATACGATATCTCTTGTGTCTTCATCATGTGTCACTAATGGAGCCATCCAATTTAGAGTTCTGGGTGTCTCTTGTAATCCGGGCACACAATGTATAAAAACTTTCATTTGTAAATATGAAATTTTAACTAGAAAATGTTCTGAATCACATAGCATCAGGCAGCATGGTTGCAGATTTTTACCTCAATTTCTTCAATGCACAGTTAAGCACCTTGTCTTGGTCATTTGAATACTCAGGGCTGTGGATTTAGTACAAAAATAATCTGACTCAGACTCCTCAGTTTCTGAAACCTCCGACTCCAGGTGCCCAAAATTGCTCCGACTCCTCGGCTCTGACTCCACAGCCCTGAGAATACTGTCCAAATCCAAGGTTTGAACTATCAAAGTTGTACTTTTTCATCAGAAGGAAATCCCATTGCATTGCAATGAAACTCACAGGCATCTTATGGCCCATACTCACAGGCTACTTTTTGTCCTGTCGCCAGCACACGGGAGCGTGTGCGCGACAGGTTCTGCGACAGCTCGTCGCCAGGTCCCTCCGCGTACACACGCGGAAGAGGGATTACTGAAGCGACGGAAGCTGTCGCCGACGTTCCTCCCCCTCGCCGGAAGCGGCGTGGATTTCCTATTATGTTGTTGTCGCTAGTCCGCATACTCACGCGTAATAGCGACAGTTACGGCGAAGTTGCGGCGGCAACTGTCGCCGGGCGATTGACCGCGCCAATCGCCTGGCGACAGCAGCGACGAGCGACGGTTCGGGGTGCGCGCCCGTGTTGCGCCTCATACTCACGGGTGACCTGTCGCCGCAACACGCGTGCGCCGCGTGTTGCGGCGACAATTGTAGCCCGTGAGTATGGGCTATTATTTTCAGTCAGACAGAAAATGTTTCATACTGGCAAAGAGGGGATCCTTAAAATCAGACATTTAAAGTGAGAGTAACCTTAAGTTTAGTCAAGTCTCCTCCCTCAGGGCACCACTCACTGGCTGTGGCAGATGCAAAGTCTATACTGATGCACATTTCCCAAAAGCTTGGTAAATCCTTGTTTATTGGGAGCTCCTACCTACCTATATGATGTGCACTACTTTGGAGCCCTGTTGCTTGACCAAAGCGGCTGAGGGGTCATCACTAAACTTAAGGTGAGGTCAAACCAGGTTCACCTTTAGTAACTTAAAATTCTCCTATTTTATTTCTATATGAAATACCTCTGTATTGAACAGCTTTTTGCTCCGCCTCTTTCCTCCTTTTTTTAAATTCTGCCCCTGAAGGCTTTGATCTTTTCATGATGAAGCCTACAAAGGAGGAGTGTACCAGTAATGAGTAAAAAGCTTTCATAACAAACTGCTTCACAATATGATGCACAACCAAAGTAAATGTCTATTCCAGCTCCCCATAAAATATATTATACAATTCAAGAGTTTAATAACACATTCAGAAACTTAGCAAAGCACAACTGATCCAGGCTATATGCAGTGAAGTTCCCATGGGCTGTCAGCAAAATAGAAGGAATATAAAGCCCCCTGTGCAACTTTGGAATTTGAAAGTAACCAAACCAGAAATCCCAAATTGCAGTAAATAAACAAGACATCAATTTTCAACCCCAAGGCTAGGTTCACAGTGGGATAATGCGTTGTGATGCAACGTTAAAGATGCAATGCAAAATTACGACTCAACACAAAATGTTAACTCACATTAACGCTGTGTTACCGTTGCATAAAATAGGTATAGTGAAGCATACGGAAAATGAAAAGTATGCTTCCCTGTACATGTTGACATGTGCGTTAAAAGGCAAAGCACTGCAGCAGTGCGTTACCATAACACAACACAATACAACGCAACGCTAACGTCACACAACAGCAGATAACATGGCCAATTCTGAACATGTTTAGATATATAATAGCACAAATAATGTCAGGTGGTATGTCCTCTACAAATCAAATCAGATAACGTTTCCCACAGATCAAATACAGATATGACCCCCCATAGATCAAAAGCACATAACATGACCCCCACAGATCAAATGCAGATATCAGATCAAATGCACATAACACGTCCCCCTCCCCCAGATCAAATGCATATAACACCTCCCCCATGGATCAAATGCAGATATCAGATCAAATGCACATAACACGTCCCCCACAGAACAAGGCAAGACATAATTCCCCACATAAAACTATTTCATGTATCATGTCCGCCACAGATCAAATGCAGATGGTGATACACATATGCTTTTTTACATAACAAGACTAGAGTGAAAACATCACACTGTGACAAAGATTGTCATTAGCCCCTCTGCTTCTCTAAGGACAGTCAGTGACATCTCTATTCACTCTGTACAGTGCTGCTAAAATATGGTAGGACATTACATTATGACTATGGTAGGATTAGATTGTGAGCTCCGCTAAGGGCAGTCAGTGACGTGACTATGTACTCTGTAAAGTGCTGCAGTCAATGTCACTGCTACAGTATATATTATTATTATAACTTACTATTTATATAGCACCGACATATTATGCAGTGCTGTACAGAGTATATTGTCTTGTCACATAACTGTCCCTTAGGGGCTCACAATCTAATCCCTACTATAGTCATATGTCTATGTAGGCCTGGTGCACACCAGAGGAGTTTTTCTGAGCGTTTTGAGTTTTTGAAACCTCCTGCTAATGTTATCCTATGTGTCTATGCACGCTGGAGCAATGAGGTTTTGTAAAAAAAAAACAACCCATAGCATTACATTGGGAAGATCTTCTGAAACCTCTAGTGTTTGGGGAGCTTTTCTGGTGTGTCTCAGCCCAAAGTATCGTGTAGCGTGTATCATAGTCTATGCCCAATTTTAGGGGGAAGCTAATTAACTTATCTGTATGTTTTTGTGATGTGGGAAGAAACTGAAGTGCCCGGAGGAAACCCATGCAGACATGGGGAGAACATACAAGCTCCTTGCAGATAGTGCCCTTGCTAGGATCGAACCAGGGACCCAGTGCTGCAAAGCAAGAGGGCTAACCACTACACCCCTGTGCAGCCCCTTCTATAATTACAGAGTGAAGGGATGTCTCAGGAACCTAATGAGGCTTCTCTCAGTGCTCTGATGTCCCCTAAAAAGGCATTAATGCTAATCATATGAGTGTAGCGCACCTCCTCTTCCTTCAGTATGGCTGCACAGTAGCCACATGAGCACGCCCGTGCATGCACAGTAAGCCAGAGCTGTGGGGTTCCAGCTACTGTGCATGTGCGGCCGTACTTGTGTGGCTACTGCATGGCTGCTCTCATAATTGAGGACAAGTGCGACCCCTGCCTGCTCAGCGACAGGGAACATTGGACCACTTCTAGTGACAGCTCACTACTCCCGCAGTGACAGTTCATAGCCCCCAGACACAGCTGAACTTGTGACAACTCACTCTTCCCCATCCCCAGTGACAGATAATTTTCCCCTTATCTGTTACCATGAAGGCAAACCGTAATGCTGGGAATACACCATGAGATTTTGTGGCAGATAGATGGTTCGATAGATAATTTCCAACATTTCCGATTCTCAATCGTTTTTTTTGATCGATTTCTCATAGAAGTGAATGGAAATCGATCGGACAGTAAATCTGAAAAATCTTATTGTGTATTCCCAGCATCACACATCATGGGACTGTTTGTTTTCAATAGCATTAAAGTGACCCAGAGATCACGAATTACAACATTTTTTGAATCCCTCGTCATCCTCCCATTGCCCTCTGTTCAGCGGTAATCAGCGCTGACCTTCTGTGCATGCGCAGAAGAGCCCGGCAGACATCACTGAGCCAAATGCCGGAGCTGATTATCGCTAAAACGGAGGACTGCGGGAGGATGGCGAGGGAAGAACCGTGCTTATGGGGGTGGAGGAAGCCCAGGGTAAGTAAAAAAACGTTATAAACTGTGATCTCTGGTACACTTTAAAGTGGATCTGAACTCAGAATGTCCTCTCTGCTCTTAAAGATAGACAACAGCATAATAACTTTTACATTGAACCTGAGATGAGAAGCGTCTCAAGTTCCATACTTACCTGGGGATTCCTTAAAGGAGTTATCCGGGCAAAAATAAGAAAATAAACGCTACTTACCGGGGGCTTCCTCCAGCCCCAAGCGCCCAGCATGTCCCTCGCCGCAGCTCTGCCTGCAGCCGTTCGCGCAGCTCCGTCCCCGGCGATGACGTCAGGCCGACCTCCAGGTCGGCCTATACTGCGCCTGCGCAAACGTCACTGTCAATCACCGCCACGTGGGCCGGAGCAGACTGCGCAAGCGCAGTAGTTCTGCGCCTGCGCAGTCCGCTCCGGTCCACGTGGCAGTGATTGACAGCGCCGCTCGCGCAGGCGCAGTTCGTCCCTCACCATCTCCCTGGGTGACTCCTGTCACCTGCAGTTGTCCCCGAAAGCCTGGCTGCACTCCATCACGCTCTCTCCCGTCCCTGTACTTGTACTGCGCAAGCACAGATCGCGCCCAGGGACAGGAGCGCACCTGGAAGGGCCGCACATGTGTGACTGAGCGCAACTCGGCCAGGCTTTCAGGGACAATTATGGGTGACTGGAGTCACCCAGGGAAATGGCAAGGGACGAGCAGCCCTAACGTGTTTAAGGAAGCCTACGGTAAGTATTGTACCAAAGACGCTGCTCGTCTCTGGTACACTTTAAACAAAAACATTTCTTTATTACAGCTGTTACAAATATTAAAATAAATAATCACTTTTTCTACTTCCTGCTTTCATGGAAGCATACATATTGTTAACATCGTGTGCTTTCTAATGAGCTTATCTGCCGTGGCATGGCAGTCAGGTGACACAGTGAGGATCAAATTACAACTTGCGATTAGTTATAAATGAGGGGGAATGAAACAGGCTAAATCTAAATACATACAGGGTGCATTTCTCCACATTTTCCTTCTGTCCTGTGTAAGAGTTCAGGTCCACTTTTTTTTTTTTTTAATTAATGCAGCAAGGACTGATAAAAAAAACTTTAGCCTAGTATGGGCTTACCTTACTAGGCTGCCTCAGCAGCACTCCTAATGCAGCCACTTGTTTGGGGGTCTGGGAGGGGAAGGGGGGGGGGAAGAGAGAGAGCAGAACACAAGGCCAGCCAAGGGGGGGCTCAGCAGGGGGCACAGACAGAGACACAGTAGTCGTGCACTCGTGCTCCTTCAAATTCCAATTTCTCTCCCTGTCCTGTCCCCATGTGATGCAGCGCCAGCCACTGCCAGGAGAGTCACGCTGCCTTCAGGCGGGGGGCGGAGTTAGAGGCGGCGTCGCACTCGCACACACACACACACACGCAGTAAATAAACTGCGGCTACTGCTAGGGAGAGGGGCGATGGGCGGGGGCTAGGCGATTTGGAGGAGGTGGAGTGGGCGGGACTTTCAACAAACTTTATTGGCTGGGCCTGGGGGGCGTGCATAAGCGGCAGAGCACAGCACCACGTGGTGTAAATAAACCACGTCACGCTCGCCGCCGAAAAGCGCAGGCAGATTCAGCAGCTGATTTTAAGAGCGGCGATCAGCCGCACGTAGTGTAATCCCCCTCCGCAGCAGCGCGCCGCCGCCCCCCTCCCTTCATGCCGCTCCAAGCACCTGCTTGTAGTGACAGCAGGTAAAGGCGCCCCTGCTCTCAGAGGCTCATCATTTTCTTCTTAAGCTGGCCACTAACGGTCCAATTTCTAGCGAAAAATCATTTGAGCGATCAGAAATTCTGATCGGATTGGTTGTAAATAATCTCCATTGGTGGACACAATCGATTATGAACGAGTGCAAAAAATGTCGCCCGAATGAATTTTCGTCGAACGAAAATTTGGATTTTCTTGGTGGTCGTGATAGATAGGAACCAATGATTGGTTAGTTGATGGTGTAATGAACGATTTTTCGTCCAATCAGAATTTCTGATCGCTCGAACGATTTTTCGCTAGAAATTGGACCGTTAGTGGCCAGCTTTACAGTGATCCCTTCCAGTTCTGACAATATTTTGTCAGAACTGAAATATACCAGTTGCTGTCAGTTATATATCAGCAGCTGTCAGTTACAACTGAATGTGCAAAGTAATGTCCATGTTTCCCTATTGCTCAAGTGGGTGATATTACAGTTTAACAGTGTGCTGACCAGGAAGTTGTTATGGGGTAATGGCCATTTTTAAAATGGAGGACAGAGAAATCCATTGATCACCGTGTACAAATGGGACGCAGGAGAGGAGAAAGAGATTGATGAGTAGACTACACAGTAGGTATGTATGACCTGTGTATGGTTATTTTGACTTTTTATTTTCAGTTCAGGTTCTCTTCAAGTTCACATAAGACAGGCAGATCCTGATTTGCCACTCTAATCAGAGTAATATAATTAATTAATCCTGTTGTTAACTTTCACTTTCTTCTGGTAATTAACACTGAATTCTTTCTCTCTTTGTCTTTCTTGTTATTGCTCTGAATACTAACTGTGGCACTTTGAATTAGCAACACTTATATTCATCTGTCATTTCTGACTTTCTGCTTTACATCTGGATCTGGCTTCCCTGCCTCTGCTCTATCTTCCAGCTGTTGCCTGTGTCGTTCGCTTTTATATTAGAGTCCTCTCTGCGCCTGGATAGCTGCTGGGATGCCTGGCCAACACACTGGATTCCCTCTGCCATCCTGAGGTGATCGCTGCTGCTGCGCTGTGTGCCTCCTATCCCCTCACTCTCCACCTCCTAACTGCACAGTTTCTGTGAGGAGAACTGGTTATAAGCAGTTCTCCTATGCTTCTGTTGCGCACTGCCCCCCTTGCGCAGCCGCTTGCGCTCCTTCTGGAAGTTTCTCCGCTTTGTGTATCTGGTTGCTATGTGACCAGTGAGAGTGCATGCGACTGTACGATCGCGTGCACTCTCCTATGCGTCTATTTGGATCTGCCTGTTTGCCAAGTCCTGTGTAAGCAGCATGTGTAATTCTTGCTGCTGACGAGGACATAAATATGCATTATGTGAGGTTAACACAGCGCAGATATACTCCTCTTAATGGATATTATGTTTTTCCACGTCTCCACCTGTATGCACTCAGTGTGCAAATAGAGCAAAACAGGGAGACTATTAGTGGAATATACGTGAACTTTTATTGCTGGATTAAAGGCAAATACAGGTAATACGGTGATGGGCACTTACTTTAAGAGGGTCCTAATCCACTTAGGACCCCCCTGGCTGATATCGCTTCCCACCCAAAGTGGTACTAGTGCCCCTCCACTCGAGCCTGTATCCGTGCTGCCCGCTCCTGTCCCTGTATCCATGCTGCCCGCTCCTGTCCCCTGTATCCGTGCTGCCCGCTCCTGTCCCTGTATCCGTCCTGCCCACTCCTGTCCCTTATATATACGCATGTCAGCAAAATATTAAAAAACATTTTTGTCCCCTGAAATGGGTTACACGGGCACCTACCTATCTAGCCTATACTCGTGGCACCTACCTACCTAACTTATACTGTGGGTACCTACCTATCTAACCAATATCGTGGGCACCTACCTATATAACCTATATTGCGGGCACCTACCTATCTAACCTATACTGGTGGCTCCTACATATCTAACCTATACTGCGGGCACCTACCTATCTAACCTATACTGGTGGCAACTATACTGGCTACCTATATTGGAGGCACCTACCTAGCTAACCTACACTGGGGGCACCCACCTAGCAAACCTATACTGGGGGCTATACCAGGTGCACCTGCCTGTCTAACCTATACTGGGGCCAACTATACTGGCTAACTATACTGAAGGCACCTACAGTGGGATGCGAAAGTTTGGGCAACCTTGTTAATTGTCATGATTTTCCTGTATAAATTGTTGGTTGTTACTATAAAAAATGTCAGTTAAATACATCATATAGGAGACACACACAGTGATATTTGAGAAGTGAAATGCCGTTTATTGGGTTTACAAAAAGTGTGCAATAATTATTTAAATAAAATTAGGCAGGTGCATAAATTTAGGCACTGTTGTCATTTTATTGATTCCAAAACCTTTAAACTAATTATTTGAACTCAAATTGGCTTGGTAAGCTCAGTGACCCCTGACCTACATACACAGGTGAATCCAATTATGAGAAAGAGTATTTAAGGGGGTCAATTGAAAGTTTCTCTCCTCTTTTAAATTTCTTTGAAGAGTAGCAACATGAGGGTCTCAAAACAACTCTCACATTACCTGACACTGACACAGGACACAGGAGACCAGGGTTCGATTCTCGGCTCTGCCTGTTCAGTAAGCCAGCACCTATTCAGTAGGAGACCTTGGGCAAGTCTCCCTAACACTGCTACTGCCTATAGAGCGCGCCCTAGTGGCTGCAGCTCTGGTGCTTTGAGTCCGTCAGGAGAAAAGCGCGATATAAATGTTATTTGTCTTGTCTTGTCTGAAGACAAAGATTGTTCACCATCATGGTTTAGGGGAAGGATACAGAAAGCTGCCTCAGAGACTTCAGCTGTCTGTTTCCACAGTTAGGAACATATTGAGGAAATTGAAGACCACAGGCTCAGTTCAAGTTAAGGCTCAAAGTGGCAGACCAAGAAAAATCTCGGATAGACAGAAGCGACGAATGGTGAGAACAGTCAGTCAACCCGCAGACCAGCACCAAAGACCTACAGCATCATCTTGCTGCAGATGGAGTCACTGTGCATCATTCAACCATTCGGCAAACTTTACACAAGGAGAGGCTGTATGCAAGAGTGATGCAGAGGAAGTCTTTTCTCCGCCCACAGCACAAGCAGAGCTGCTTGAGGTATGCTAAAGCACATTTGGACAAGCCAGCTTCATTTTGGAATAAGGTGCTGTGGACTTATGAAACTAAAATTGAGTTATTTGGGCATAACAACGGGCGTTATGCATGGAAGAAAAAGAACACAGTATTCCAAGAAAAACGCCTGCTACCTACAGTAAAATATGGTGTTGGTTCCATCGTGCTGTGTGGCCAATGCAGGGACTGAGAATCTTGTCAAAGTTGAGGGACGCATGGATTCCACTCAGTATCAGCAGATTCCAGAGACCAATGTCCAAGAATCAGTGACAAAGCTGAAGCTGCGCCAGGGCTGCATCTTTCAACAAGACAACGGCCCGAAACACTGCTCAAAATCCACTAAGGCATTCATGCAGAGGAACAAGTACAACGTTCTGGAATGGCCATCTCAGTCCCTAGACCTGAATTAATGATTAAAAATCTGTGGTATGCGTTCAAGAGAGCTGTCCATGCTCGGAAGCCATCAAACCTGAATGACCTAGAGATGTTTTGTAAAGAGAAATGGTCCGAAATACCTTCAACCAGAACCCAGACTCTCATTGGAACCTACAGGAAGTGTTTAGAGGCTGTCATTTCTGCAAAAGGAGGATCTATTAAATATTTAATTTCTTTTTTGTGGTGCCCAAATGTATGCACCTGCCTAATTTTATTTAAACAATTATTATGCACTTTCTGTAAATCCAATAAACTTAATTTCACTTCTCAAATATCACTGTGTTGGTCTCCTATATGATATATTTAACTGACATTTTTTTATCATAACAACCAAAGATTTATACAGGAAAACCATGATGATTAACAAGGTTGCCCAAACTTTTGCATCCCACTGTACCTGGCTAACCTATACTGGGGGCAATTATACTGGCTACCTATACTGGGGGAACCTATAGCTGGCTACCTATACTAGACCTGGCTAACCTATACTGCAGGCACCTAAACCTGGCTCCATGAAAGGGCGCGATTTTTACACCCTCGCCTTGGGTGCAATTTATCTTAGAAACTGCCCTGAGTCCTGGGGCGGAGATTTGCAGGAGATTGCGCGCGCCGATGCTCGCGCATCTCCGCTTGAATGATGGAGCGGAGCTCCGTCATCAACCTCCCAGCAGCGATCGCCGTCTATTTACTCCATACAGCGCTGTGATCTAAGGCAGCGCTGTACTGGGGACAGCCGTGTGACACGGCTAGGGGTGATCCGCCGTCATAGGCTGAGGCAATCACAGTGATTGGCTGGCGAGGAGGGGAGGGAGGGGATAAAGTAAAAATAAAAAATAAACACATTTATTTAAAAATAAATGACAAATATTTATAAAAAAAAAACATGCTGGGAGCGATCATTGCCCACCAACAGAGAGCTCTGTGCGTGGGCAGTAAAGGGAGGGGGAAATTGCTTGTGTGCCGGGTTGCACGGCACTGCAGCGAGGCCTTAACCTCCCTGGCATTCAGTTTCTGCTGCATTTCTGTGCAAAAAGTGATCCAATTAATTTTCATAACCTTTTTTCCTGTGACTTAACAAAATGTGTCAAGCAAGGGTCTAGTAAACATTTTGAGTCCAATAAAAGCTTGAAGCACAAAATCTAAACTAAATTTCAAAATGACAAAATTACTCCCCAAAATCTCAGATCATTTATACTTCCAACCTGCACTAATACAATAGAGATGATGGGCTGATTGGACCAAGAGACCGATCTTTATCTAATGAAATCTGATTAGAGAGAGCGCGGTCGGCTGCCCATACTCCACAGGTTGATTCCCGATAAATTTCAACATGAAATCGCTCGGGAATCGTTGCCTCGTCGCTGCCCCCCCAATGTAAAAATGTACTCCCATGTGTGCATTTATACATTACCTGTCCTGTGCCACCCACCACGTTGTGCCCATCTGTCTTCCGAATCCCCTGCAGATTGTAGGTAGGTAGCCAGGTCTAGGTGCCCCCAGTATACGCTAGGTAAGTTCAGGTGTCCCCAGAGATAGGCTAGGTAGATGCAGGTGTCCCCCGGGATAGGCTAGTTAGGTACAGGTGTCCCCCGGGATAGGCTAGGTAGATGCAGGTGTCGCCCAGGATCGGCTGGTTAGGTGCCCCCAGTATAGGCTAGATAGGTGCCCCCCCAGTATAGGCTAGATAGGTGTCCCCCAGTATAGTCTAGATAGGTGGCCCCAGTATAGGCTAGCTACACTGCAGCATTAGTCATGTAAGTCATAGTGCCCCCCCCCACCCCCGAACCCCCCCCCACCCCCCCTAATGCCCCCGATGCAGCCGCTGCCATGCTAGATACATACTGAGCCTCATTCCAGCGAGCGCCCCTTCTGTCTTCCCAGCTACGCATATCTTCCGGTATGCGGAGAATCGGGACTGAAGTCATGTGACGTCTGACGTCTGACGTTACATTACTTCAGTACCCATCCTCCGCATACTGAAAGATATGCGGAGTTGTGAAGACAGGCTGGGGCACTCGCTGGAACACGGCTCGGTATGCATCTAGCAAGGCAGCGGCTGCATCGGGGGCATTGGGGGATGATCGGGGGGGGGGGAGGGGGGGGTGGCGTTATGACTTACATGACTAATGCTGCAGATAGTGTACAGGAGCCGCTGCACTTATACAGTGGGGCTCCTGTAGCTTGAGAACCCCCCTGACACACTGTGTCTCGGGCTTACCGCTTTCAGCAAAAATTCCTTGCCCGACACAGTGTCGGGCATACCGCTCAGGAGGTTAAAGCTGCAGTGGCCTGATTAGCAAAAAAAATGGCCTGGTCTTTATGCGGGTTTAAGCCCGTGGTCCTTAAGTCGTTACAAAGACCCACACTTACATTTAAAATTAACTCCTTCCCTTACACACTCCCATACTACCCAAATAATTTTTTTGCATAAAAAAAAAAATTACAGTTAAAAAAAATTACGTAATTAGTTACCTTAGGGACTGAACTTTTTTAATATGTACGTCAATAGGGCATATTACTGTTATTTTTTAACTACTTCCGTACCGGCAGTCTTGGGCCCCTTAACCTCCTTGGCGGTACGCAGTTTCTGAGTCTGCGTCCGCCGGGAGGTTTTTTGACCCCCAATTTTTTTTAAACCGCTTTAGCTAGCATTTCGCTAGCTAAGCGCATGTATTAGGTTGCTCCGGTCCCCCCCATGCCCGCCGATCGCCGCCGGCTATACGTACCTTGCCACGATCCCATGAAGAGCGCAGTTTCCTGATCGGCTTCCGGCGTTGCTATGGCGACGATCGGAGATGACGTCATGACGTCAGCCGCAACCCCGATCACCGTCATCACGATGCCTGGAGCCGATTGGGCGGTTGCACCGGCGTGGGAACGCTGCGGGGTACGTATCCCGGAAGTAATTGTGGGCAATCGCGGGGGACCGGAGCAACTTTGTGCATACGCTTAGCTAGCGAACCGCTAGCTAAAGTGTATTAAATTTAAACTGTTCCACTGCGCTCTCTTAGGAAACCTGAAGCAGAAAAGACATATTGCACATAGCGTAATCCTGCCTCTAATATTGACACCACTCCAAATTGTGCTGCATGGACATGAGTGCACCCTCCACCGACATAAAAGGGGCTCACCAGATTCTGGCCACCTCTTTCTTCAGGTGGGGCTCAGGCTCAAATCTGTGTATTCACCAGGACCTTCAGTGAATCACACCATCCAGTGCAGTAGAAAATGTATTTATTCTTCATAAAACTTTTAAAACAAACAGAACAAACTCCTCATGGCGTAGTATGACAAAACCACCATATATCACACTTGCGCTTCCCGCGCCAATGGCCTACTTACAAGCTAAAAGAAGTTAAAAGGACATCTGAGCGGTGAGGCTGAAGATCATCTGGGTCTCCCTGCGACTATCCGGCGGCGTCCCGCACTATAGTAGGTCCCCGTGATGCTCCAGCTCCCCGTTCCGGATTTCCGTACCGAATGACGTCACACACACTGGCTCCGCCCTACGCGTTTCGTCCTCCAATCAGACTCATCAGGGGCTAGCGTAGCCAGTGCGCAGCCCGACTTTAACCAAATACTGGGTCCTCCCCCCTCCCACGTGATCTTCCTCTCCCTGGCTTTCAGCCGTCCACCGCTAAGTTGGCTTGTACACGGCTCATACATAAACAACACTTTTCCTAAAATTCTATGGCTATTCTTCTCACTAATATTGTTATACATAAAATAGCATATACATATCGCTAAAACACTATTTTAAAATTTCTACCCACTGCAAGATATACATTTCTATCTTTACTGCCATCATGTGGTCAAACATTAAATGGTCCTGATAATAAGTACATTAGTTCCAGCTTCAACCTTATTCTACCACATACATGTGGCAATATCACCTAGATTGTTTGTGCCTCCCTATGCCCCCCTGCCCCACCCCGACCCCCGCCCCTAAATGCCCCCCACCACATAAATCCTCACCTTTTCTCCCATAATCGACCAGCTTCACTACAATAGTGTAAGGTAATTATCCTTATTCCCTAGTGATTAGTCTCCAGTGTATACCTAAGGATATACCTATATATACCTGTAATTTTCTAATCATTTGCTATAAAACAATTTAAATCGAATTCAACATTCATACCTTTAGGGGCAAAACAACCCAAGTTATAAATCCACTTCCCCTCTGCCTGTGATATGTCCCTCTGCCTGCTAGAACCCCTCCATTTTGGGGTCCATTTCTCGATACCCATGAACTTTAACTTGGTGTAATCACACCCGTGTTTCAATTTAAAATGTTTGGATACACTATGGGAGTCAAAGCCTTTTGAAATGTTATAAATGTGTTCACCTATTCGTTTATGTAATACCCTAGTGGTGCGGCCGATATATTCCAGGCCACACGGGCACCACAGGATATATACCACTCCTTTAGTGTTACAGGTGATACACTGCTTTAATTTGTATATATATCCAGTGTTCCTGGCTGTGAAACTATTCCCCCTGGTGCCTGATGCCTCCACACACCCCCTACACTTACGGAATGGAAAAAAGCCAGCCTGTCCCAACAGGTCAGTCCCCATGGTCCTAGGGGCATCCACAAAACTGGTGACCAACCTAGACCGCAAATTGGGGGCCTTCCTGTATATGAAGGCTGGCCTATCCGGGATGTGTTTTCCCAGTGTGCCATCCATCTTCACAATATTCCAGTGTTTGTGTATTATACGTTCAATATCCCTATGTTGGCTACTGTATCCGAGTTGCAGGGCGAATTAATGATTGCTTGTTGAAGTTCGGGGTGCATCCTTAATGAGGTCCTTCCTTTCCATATTGCCCACCTTGGTTGCTTCATTTTCCATCTGATGTCTATCATATCCCTTTTCCACAAATTTGTTGACCAGCTGTAAACTTTGCCAGTTATAATCATCTTTATACGTACAATTTCTCATAATTCGCATAAATTGCCCCCTGGGAATATTATCCATCTGGAGTGATGGCAGCTAGATTTGGGTATATACCTATTCCTATCCGTGGGTTTGAAAAATGTTTTTGTGACCAATTTTCCCTCACTTTTGCTTATTTCCAAGTCCAGAAAGTTTACAGTTGTTTGGCTTATACTGAACGTTAATTTTATCTCTTCCCATAATTCATTCATCATATTACAGAACTCATCAAGTTCTGTTTTTGTGCCCCTCCATATGAACAGGAGGTCATCAATGAACCTTGACCACAATATAATATTATGGCCTGCCTCTAATATTGACACCACTCCAAATTGTGCTGCATGGACTATGTGATTCACTGAAGGTCCTGGTGAATACACAGATTTGAGCCTGAGCCCCACCTGAAGAAAGAGGTGGCCAGAATCTGGTGAGCCCCTTTTATGTCAGTGGAGGGTGCACTCATGTCCATGCAGCACAATTTGGAGTGGTGTCAATATTAGAGGCAGGATTACGCTATGTGCAATATGTCTTTTCTGCAGGTTTCCTAAGAGAGCGCAGTGGAACAGTTTAAATTTATTGCCAACTTCAAAGGACATTTCCACAGCGAACTCACAGAGTCCACAGGCAATCCCATAAGGACAGTATCGGTATTGGTGATTTCTCTTGTACTAATTAGTGGAGTGGCGCAGCCAGTTATATTGAATGTATTGTTGAGACAATTCCTGTGTCTAGGTGTGCAGCGGCCGCTCTATCTACATAATCTTGTTTGTGATATACTGTGCTGTATTCACTATTGAAACGGTAGGGTGTATGATGATCATGGATGTGTTCTCTTTAAGGGCCAGAACAGATGTGAATCTGGCGGGCATTTTTTCTAAGGACCCTGTCCCTTCACAACCTACTGATAATAAGGAAGGGCACTTTAAAAGTTTACACAATTTGATGTTGAAGGAGCAAACTACATGGTGGGATCTGGCTAGTTTAAAGCGTTATATAGAAGATGGGATAGTGCCCAAAAGGTATAGATGGGATCTAATAGTTAATGATGGGGAAAACAGTGAGAATAATGATGTTGAGCTCGGGGAATTTTTGAATAACTGCGGGGTTGAACTACTTAAGAGACTGGCCAAAAAGAAACAAGATCGTCTGGACAAATTAGAAAAAGAAATAGACGGTATTAAAACGTCCTTGGATCCTTATAAGGAACAGGACTCATATACTAAAAAAATGGAGGACCTGACACAGTTAATTGTAAAAAATGAGAAAGAAATAGTAGAGATCAGGCAAAAGAGATTTGCCAGTGATTGGGGTGATTATAAGAATCAGCAAGCATATAAGTGGCAAACGATAAAAAAAGAGGGAGAAAAAAAGCCTGTAGATGGAAGTGACAAGCCGGCTGCCCCTGACAGACAGACCCCAGCAAACCCCGCACCCCAAAAACCAGTACCCCCCATGGGGGAACCCCATGGAGACGGACAGGGATCAAGACCGGTGGGGTGGGGGGGAGCCAGACCGAGACAACCGGGCCCCTACCAGGACTGGTATAATCCACCCAGGGGACACCCTGGGGGAGGACCCCCCAGATCGCAACGGCCATACAGACCGACAGGGAGGGGGGGAAGGTATGAGGCAGGATATTCCCCAGGGACACCCCAAGGCCCTGCACCAGTACCCATATATAACAGATATGAACCATTCAGTTTAGAAGATGACCGTTTTTTAGGGATACACCAGAGACCGCAATGGTACCCCACAAACCCCCAGAGATGGGAGGGGGGAGGTGGTATAAAAAGAAGAATAGGAGAGGAGTCAGAGCCGGACGTAGACAGCAAAAAAAAGAAGGGAATGAGGGGGAAAGGAATTTTCAACATAAGTAGGAAGGACCTGACTAGGCAACAATTGAATTTACTTGATAAAGGTTTGAATTTTGCACCAGCAAGGGGGTTAAACAAATTTGAAACGTATCTTGATATCAATAAATATGTAAGACGGTTGAACATGAAAAAATATTTCATAGCCATCCCACACGTGTTCCAGTACAAACTGAATTTAAGCATACTCAGCTGAGAAATAAGTCCTTATTTAATCCGCAGGATACAGGGAAGGAAAACACAGTGGAAACATTTAAAAGGGCTGTACTTAGGGACTTGGAGTCACTGCAGGTCAAGAAGCAGAGAGGTATGTATGGGATGACAAGGGAAATCAAACAGTTGGCTAATGACAAAGATCTGGTTTGCAAACCAGCAGACAAGGGGGGAGGGCTGGTTGTAATGAGTGGGGAATATTATAGGGCTGAGATGGGAAAAATTTGTGGGGGACAGAGAGACATACGGAATTCTCAGAGGCAACCCCACCAGCCACTTTAAGGATATTTTGAAAAACATGTTGCTTGTTGGAGAGAGGGATGGCATTATTAGCACACAGGAATTCAAATATATTCTGCCCACAGTGCCCAGAATCCCGGTTATATACTTCAACCCAAAAATGCATAAGGCTCAGATCAACCCGCCAGGTCGACCCATTGTAAGTGGGATGGGTTCATTAACACAACGGGTGGGTGAATATATAGACACGTTCCTTCAAGAAGAGGTCGCCAAGTTGCCCAAGTTATTACGTGACACAAAACATTTACTGCAGATCATGGAGGGGGTTAAAGTGGGGGATGGCGACTGGCTGGTGACGGCAGATGTGTCGTCTCTATACACCGTCATCCCCCACGAAAAAGGAATTCAAACTGTCCAGGAAGCTATGTTGGCAGGTTCAAACCTCCACGATAGGCAAATAGAATTCATAATGGATCTATTAAGATTTTCGCTTAAGCATAATTATTTTTGGTATAACGGAGAATATTATATACAGCTACAAGGCTGTGCTATGGGGGCGAAGTTTGCCCCCAGTGTGGCCAATATCTACATGGGGAAGTGGGAGAAACTAATTCTGGACAAACAAGCAGCCCATAATATTATATTGTGGTCAAGGTTCATTGATGACCTCCTGTTCATATGGAGGGGCACAAAAACAGAACTTGATGAGTTCTGTAATATGATGAATGAATTATGGGAAGAGATAAAATTAACGTTCAGTATAAGCCAAACAACTGTAAACTTTCTGGACTTGGAAATAAGCAAAAGTGAGGGAAAATTGGTCACAAAAACATTTTTCAAACCCACGGATAGGAATGGGTATATACCCAAATCTAGCTGCCATCACTCCAGATGGCTGGATAATATTCCCAGGGGGCAATTTATGCGAATTATGAGAAATTGTACGTATAAAGATGATTATAACTGGCAAAGTTTACAGCTGGTCAACAAATTTGTGGAAAAGGGATATGATAGACATCAGATGGAAAATGAAGCAACCAAGGTGGGCAATATGGAAAGGAAGGACCTCATTAAAGATGCACCCCGAACTTCAACAAGCAATCATGAATTCGCCCTGCAACTCGGATACAGTAGCCAACATAGGGATATTGAACGTATAATACACAAACACTGGAATATTGTGAAGATGGATGGCACACTGGGAAAACACATCCCGGATAGGCCAGCCTTCATATACAGGAAGGCCCCCAATTTGCGGTCTAGGTTGGTCACCAGTTTTGTGGATGCCCCTAGGACCATGGGGACTGACCTGTTGGGACAGGCTGGCTTTTTTCCATTCCGTAAGTGTAGGGGGTGTGTGGAGGCATCAGGCACCAGGGGGAATAGTTTCACAGCCAGGAACACTGGATATATATACAAATTAAAGCAGTGTATCACCTGTAACACTAAAGGAGTGGTATATATCCTGTGGTGCCCGTGTGGCCTGGAATATATCGGCCGCACCACTAGGGTATTACATAAACGAATAGGTGAACACATTTATAACATTTCAAAAGGCTTTGACTCCCATAGTGTATCCAAACATTTTAAATTGAAACACGGGTGTGATTACACCAAGTTAAAGTTCATGGGTATCGAGAAATGGACCCCAAAATGGAGGGGTTCTAGCAGGCAGAGGGACATATCACAGGCAGAGGGGAAGTGGATTTATAACTTGGGTTGTTTTGCCCCTAAAGGTATGAATGTTGTATTCGATTTAAATTGTTTTATAGCAAATGATTAGAAAATTACAGGTATATATAGGTATATCCTTAGGTATACACTGGAGACTAATCACTAGGGAATAAGGATAATTACCTTACACTATTGTAGTGAAGCTGGTCGATTATGGGAGGAAAGGTGAAAATTTATGTGGTGGGGGGCATTTAGGGGCGGGGGTCGGGGTGGGGCAGGGGGGCATAGGGAGGCACAAACAATCTAGGTGATATTGCCACATGTATGTGGTAGAATAAGGTTGAAGCTGGAACTAATGTACTTATTATCAGGACCATTTAATGTTTGACCACATGATGGCAGTAAAGATAGAAATGTATATCTTGCAGTGGGTAGAAATTTTAAAATAGTGTTTTAGCGATATGTATATGCTATTTTATGTATAACAATATTAGTGAGAAGAATAGCCATAGAATTTTAGGAAAAGTGTTGTTTATGTATGAGCCGTGTACAAGCCAACTTAGCGGTGGACGGCTGAAAGCCAGGGAGAGGAAGATCACGTGGGAGGGGAGAGGACCCAGTATTTGGTTAAAGTCGGGCTGCGCACTGGCTACGCTAGCCCCTGATGAGTCTGATTGGAGAACGAAACGCGTAGGGCGGAGCCAGTGCGTGTGACGTCATTCCATACGGAAATCCGGAACGGGGAGCTGGAGCATCACGGGGACCTACTATAGTGCGGGACGCCGCCGGATAGTCGCAGGGAGTCCCAGATGATCTTCAGCCTCACCGCTCAGATGTGCTTTTTACCTTCTTTTAGCTTGTAAGTAGGCCATTGGCGCGAGAAGCGCAAGTGTGATATATGGTGGTTTTGTCATACTACGCCATGAGGAGTTTGTTCTGTTTGTTTTAAAAGTTTTATGAAGAATAAATACATTTTCTACTGCACTGGATGGTGTGATTCACTGAAGGTCCTGGTGAATACACAGATTTGAGCCTGAGCCCCACCTGAAGAAAGAGGTGGCCAGAATCTGGTGAGCCCCTTTTATGTCGGTGGAGGGTGCACTCATGTCCATGCAGCACAATTTGGAGTGGTGTCAATATTAGAGGCAGGATTACGCTATGTGCAATATGTCTTTTCTGCTTCAAGTTTCCTAAGAGAGCGCAGTGGAACAGTTTAAATTTATTGCCAACTTCAAAGGACATTTCCACAGCGAACTCACAGAGTCCACAGGCAATCCCATAAGGACAGTATCGGTATTGGTGATTTCTCTTGTACTAATTAGTGGAGTGGCGCAGCCAGTTATATTGAAAGCTAAAGTGTATTGCACCAGTTTTTTTGTTTTTTTAAGTCCTGGGGCCATGTGATCCTCTGCGGCGGCTACCCCGTGTGTAGCACGGGGTTACCGCTAAGGAGGTTAAGGACCAGAGACTGCTGGTACAGTAAAATACTGCAACCCGACAAATCGCTGCACATTCCTGTCACTCTCGCCGGTCACGTCTCTCTTCCATTGCCGCAAATCCCTCTCTCTGCCGTCTCTATAACAGCAGAGCTGTGTGCGCCAGTCAGGACCCGTTTTCATTGGCTCCTGACCCGGTCCATCAATGTAAGCTAATGGGATTGGCTTACAGTGATCACAGGGTCAGGAGCCAATGAACTGCAGGGGAATGATTGTTGAAATCTATGCCCTGTCAGAACCACGCAGCCACAAGCAGGACGTAGATTTTAACCACGCTGGTCCGGAAGCAGTTAAATTATGGGCTTGTGAGATTGTGATCCAAAACTGAAAAAATGCACCTTTATTTCCAAATAAAATATTGGCGCCATACATTGTACTAGGGAAATATTTTAAACGTTGCAATAACCGGGACAAATGGGCAAATACAATGTGTGGCTTTTATCCACAGTAGAACGTTTTATTTCAAAATTATAATGGCCAAAACTGAGAAATATTGAATTATTTCCAATTTTTTTCTCATTATTCCAATTAAAATGCATTTAGAATAAAATATTTTTTAGCATAATGCATCACCCAAAGAAAGCCTAATTGATGGCAAAAAAAAACAAGATATAGATCTTTTTGTTGCAATTGGTAGTGATCAAGTTATTGGCGAAAGAAAGGGAGGAGCGATGAAAGGTGAAAAATGCTCTGATCCTAAAGGAAAAAGCCCCTCAGTGGATAAGTGGTTAAACCCCATTTATAAGGTATTACATTCCTTTAAATTTGTATGGTCTATATTAAAAGGTTTTGTGGGGGATCCTCTTAACACATAATATTGAACTGGAACATTACCATTATTTAACATTCAGTTTTCAAACAAATATAAATTTCAGTTCAGTAAATTATTTTATGCAGTTTCTTCACACGTAATCTCACATCTGTATGGGCTATGCTGCAAAGTCTGATAGCAGTCTGCCACATTACATTTCTTATATGCATCAGTTTTCATTGGGAAACTGGTGATATATTGTTTAGTTTAGAAGCATTCATGGTGGTCTGCGTATGACATAAGAGCTGACATAGTCTGCTGCTCAGCTGTGCTGCAGCCATCTTCTGATGTGTGCTGTCATGTAGCGCCATCTACTGGGAAACACTGAAAATGCGTGTTTCAAAAAATATTTGGGAAACATTGATACTTATCACTGTTTTCATAGTGACACTGTATTTTGAAAAACCTCTAAAAAATCGTGATGCAGATGTTGTGATATGAATTGTTCAATATACTTGGAAAAGCGCTGTGGAAAATGTCAGCACTATATAAATAATGCAGTGGCACTTCAGTGGTGTGATAGGTAGCACTCTTGTCTGGGTTAGGCCAGAATATTTATATGCATGGAGTTTGTATGTTCTCCCTGTGTTTGTGTGGGTTACCTCCAACATCCCAAAGATATACTGATAGGTTAATTGGCTTGTCTTAACCACTACAGGACGAGAGCAATTTTCACATATCAGCACTGAACCCACTGATTCAACAATAACGTTACTTCTACTTATCGCATCTAAATGATCTATATATTGGTTTTTTTCAGGACAAATTAGGCTTTTAGCGTGTAATAATTTTTGCATTTTTCTATGCATTTTAAAGGGAAAACAAGGGGAAAAATAGAAAAAAAACACACCATTTATCCATTTACATCCAGTATAGCTTACAATAAACAGTGCTAACTAGAAGTTAAACCCACAAATTGTATTTGCTTATCCATCCTGGTTATTACAACATTTAGATTATGTTCCTAGTACAATGTATGGTGACATTCTTTTTTGGAAATAAAGGTGTCTTTTTTCTGTTTCTTGTATTTCCTTTCTCATTGTACACTATCAATGATTACAAGACCTTATTTGCAAAAATAATCATAATATACCCTCATGGCATACATATTTAAAAAGCCAATTTTCTAAGGTAAATATATATGTTTTTTCTTTTATATTCTGTAACTTTGTTTATATTTTACAAATCTTTTATGGGATGGGGGAGGGAACGAGGGGTTACCTCCCCCCATTTTGGTACAGAATATGCAAAAAAATGATTGCTTTTGATTCAGTTTGCAACTAAAAGAATACACAAGACAAAAGCCTCAATCCTAAAACTCTCTAAACTCTATTCTACTACCTATCACGGTTAAAATGTTACTACATGTCTCTTGTAGTTTTCCTACAACTTTCCCAAGTGTGATCATAATTTGAAATTGACTTTTTATGTTTTGATTAAGTTTGTTCCTACCTATTTTTTATGTGATGTGGATCCAAGCTTTAAACACTCCAAAATGTATTCTACAAATCGTCACAGTTAAAATGATACCACATTTGCCACATTTATTAACAAACTGGTGGTGCACTCTTCTACACAACTAAACTATATATATACACGTCATGTTATCACAAAGTGGCTAACATTGGCCATAGACTATAGAAGGGTCATATGATTATGGTAGCGACTAGATTGTGTGATCTTATAGGGAACAGTTAAGGACTGCAGAAGGTTTCACTGCTATAAAAATGTGTGTGTGTGTGTGTGTGTGTGTGTGCGTGCGTGCGTGCGTGCGTGCGTGCGTGCGTGCCTGCGTGTGTGTGTTTTACATAGTTATTTGGGTTGAAAAAAGACATATGTCCATCGAGTTCAACCAGAAAACAAAGTACAACACCAGCCTGCTGCCTCACATATCCCTGTTGATCCAGAGGAAGGCAAAAAACCCTTACAAGGCATTTAGCATTAACTGAAGCCTATGAAATATTTTACAGCAGCTTATGGAAGTGGTGACACACAGAATATTGCACTACCTACGTATCAGTAATTTTCCTTTCCTGGTATAAACACATGGTGGCAATGGATGAGTTAATTCCTAGCCTCTTAACATTGAACACCCTACCTATAAATGCTTTAGGATTCCCACCCTCCCTCATTCTTATATATAGATCAAAAACTCAAATGGAAACTCTTTGCTGCAATGCATTTTTACCAGGGCTGTGGAGTCTGTACAAAAATCTTCCAACTCTTCAGTTTATGTTACCACCAACTCCAACCAGTGGCATATCTATGGAAGAAAGCGCTTATGGCAAGCACTGTAACTGCACCCCCTCGGGAAATCCCACAGCTGCTGGGGGCAGGGGTTGGATTAGTTGAGTAAGGGCTAAGGAGGAAAGAGAGGGATGGGGACAGAACGAGGGGTTAGGAGGAAAGATAGGGCGGGGGGGGGGGGGGGAGTAAATGAGGGATGAGGAGAAGAAAGGGCCGTGGGAGAGGGAATGAGGGATAATGAGGAAAGAGAAATATG
Source organism: Hyperolius riggenbachi (assembly GCF_040937935.1). Taxonomy (NCBI): domain Eukaryota; kingdom Metazoa; phylum Chordata; class Amphibia; order Anura; family Hyperoliidae; genus Hyperolius; species Hyperolius riggenbachi. Next base: position 335,580,605 of record NC_090649.1, on the reverse strand, counting down.
GTAAGGGAAAGAGGGATAATGAGAGAGGAGGCTGGGTGGATGGAATGTGGGTTAAGGAGGAAAGAGAGGGCTGAGGAGAGTGAGGGCTGGAGGGAGTGAATAAAGGATAAGGATAAGAGAGGGCTGGGGGGAGCGAATGAGAGATAAGGATAACAGAGGGCTGGGGGGAGGGAATGATGGATAAGGATAAGAGAGGGTTGGGGGATGAGGGATAAGGATAAGAGAGGGCTGGGGGGAGGAAATGAGGGATAAAGATAAGAGAGGGCTGGGGGGAGGGAATGAGGGATAAGGATAAGAGAGGGCTGAGAGGAGGGAATGAAGGATAAGGATAAGAGAGGGCTGGGGTGTGGGAAGGGGAGAGGTTATAAGGAATAAGGATAAGAGAGGGCTGGGGGATGGAATGAGGGAAAAGGATAAGAGAGGGGGCTGAAGGATGGGATGAGGGAGAAGGATAAGAGAGGACTGGGGGGAAGGAATGAGGGATAAGGATAAGAGAGGGCATGATAAAATGAATGACGGTGGTATGCAGCACTGAAGATGAGCTCCTGATTCTATACAACTTATACCTTGTAATGAGCAAATTGAAGGACATCACAACTTATACCTTGTAATGAGCAAATTGAAGGACATCACAAAAGCAAGGAACAGACATACAGACAGAATGAAAAACTAAAGACATGGACTAAACAATTTTAAACAAGGACATCCAGACAAAATAAAAGAAACAAGCTTATGGAGTAACAACAAGCAGACTGCTGAAGAGACCCCTGCCCTGCCCTCAGAGAAATAACAGAAATCCAGAGGAACAGAACACAAGCCCTCTCCAAGGTAAGGGCTTTCTGCCATACAGCTGCATAAACTGCATAAACTTGTCAATACATTATAATAGAAAGACAAAGATATAAAATAAGAAAAGTACTGTGATAATGGAAAGGCAAAGCAGCATAGACAAGACTGAAGCCTCAGAGACAGAAGGCAGAGCCAGCAGGAGGTCAGGAATCCTAAGGATAACATATCCACAAGGAACAAACAAAGATCAAAGGAAGCCAATTAAGAAGGCAATACTGAAAGCCAATACAGAAACTCTATGTGCAGATTATAACAAACTAGGGAGCATAACTAATTTAATATTATATACAGAACATATCCTCGCATGGCACAAGGCAATATGTGAACACTACAAAGATATTACAATTGTGGACATCAACCAGGATGGGGACACAGGCAGGCAAATAAGAACTCAGGATGATGACTCCCCCCAGCAGACAGCATTAACCATCAGTGTTTATAACAGTGGAACCATCTTGATCCAAGGTGCTAAATGCAGACTGGAGGAATTTGAGAAGCTATTTCCCCATATCAGAGAGAAAGCAGAAAACTATAAAACCATAAATAACCCTGCTACACAAAAATGTGAGGCTCAAACTACAAAACAGGGAGAAAAACTGCCCCCCAGAGACTCTCAATCACACCCCTCCCTGGAGACCCTCAGAGATTGTTTGTCTAATCTAGAGATGGACTTCACCCTCTTCAGAGAACAATATCAAAGAAGCCAAGGTGTGAAAAATGCAAATGACCAACTGAGAGAAGAACTAGCCAGGCTGAAATCTGAGCACACTGAAGCTCTGTGTGAAATCAAAGCATCTCTTCAACAACTGCAGGAGGAGAATTCACAGCTTAAGGAGGAGATCCGGAAAATACAGATATTAAATCAGCCAAAAGAAGAGGTGACAACAAAATGTACAAAGGTTCCCACAAGTCGTGCGCTGATTGAGGACTGCACTGTACACCACACACAAGATACAGTAAACACCAAAGACCACCACAGCCAGCCAGACCCCTCCCCAAATGCTACCAACACATGCCCACCCAACACCTCAGAGCCCAGCCACTGCCAGCAAGACCCCTCCCCAAATGCTGCCAAGACTGCCCCACCCAACACTCCAGAGCTTAAGCCTAAACACCAAGCAAATGGCTCCTATAGACCTCGCAGTCCTGACATTGTGCTGATTATAGACTCAAATGGGACATACCTGGACATAAAGAGACTCTTTCCAGGGAAGAATGTCATTAAAATCACCTGCTCAACTATTGAACAAGTAGCAGGGGTCATTAATGAGCCTCATTTCACTGACCCAAAACATCTCATCCTGCACACCGGGACCAATGACATTAAACAAAACACCATAGACCAAGAAACCATCACAGACAAACTGTCACAAATTGCAAAAAGGGCACAGCTGAAATTCCCCAATACAAAGATTATCCTCTCTTCCCTGCTCCCAAGAAAAGATATCTCTCACCAGACAATCCAACAAATCAATGCAAAGCTGACCTCCAGTCTCAGATCCTCACCAGGCATACAACTGGCACAGCACCCTACAATCTCAGCTCACCACCTGTACAACAACAAGCACCTTAGCAAACAAGGAGTCAGCCTCCTTGCAAAGGAGTTTAAGGACATGGTACTTGATAGACCTCAGAGACCCCAAGATAGACCTAATCCAACACACAGATGGCAAACTCCAATAAAGCGTTACCAAAGAGAGCCGCCACAAACACAACAAATGCGGAGGAAACCGCCTGACCCACAATGGCAACACGGAACAAGGGAGGACAGAAACACGGCGGAAATCAGGACTTTGTGTAGCACTTTATATAGTATACTGATGCGACACCCCGAAAATATTGAGTCCTATGACAATCCCTGCTCATTACAAGGTATACAGACCTAAAATGACATCACTCATTATCAGTAGCTGGAACATTCAAGGGCTGAATGCCTCAGCTTTTGGATGCAAAACAAATGATCCAGACTTTAAAAAGAGACTTGAAAACATTGATATTCAAATCCTCCTGGAGACATGGACCCGGGCAGAGGATGAATCTCTTGCACCCATGGGATACAGGGAATTCTCTGTATCTTCACAGAAAAACAAGAACGTTAAACAGGGTCGTCGTTCAGGAGGCATACTAATCTGGTACAAGGAGGAGCTTACAGAGCACATTAAAGCTATCAAACGAGGAGACAGCCACATCTGGATCAAAATAAACAGCTCCATCCTCACCTCTCAGTCTGACATGTACCTGTGTGCAGCATATATCCCCCCAACAGAGTCCCCTTACTACAAACCTGATATTTATGAGGTCCTACAAAGAGAAGCCACCCACTTCCAGTCTCAGGGCAGAGTACTCATCTATGGAGACCTCAATGCGAGAACAGGCACAGAGAAGGACTATCTGACCTCTGAGGGAAACGCATACATACTTGGAGGAGAGAGCTACTACCAGGAACCAATGCAGACAGCAAGAAACAGCTATGACAAGACAGTAAACAAAAGCGGGAAAGCCCTGTTGAACCTGTGTCGGAGCCTTGGCCTATACATAATGAATGGGCGAACCAGGGGTGACTCTCTTGGGAGATTCACTATGAACTCACACGTAGGCAGCAGTGTGGTAGATTATGCTGTCACAGACACAGATCCCATAAACATCAATGCCCTCATAGTCACCCCTGAAACACACCTGTCAGACCACAGCCAAATCCTGCTGTACCTGAAATCCACCGACAAACCAACCACACAGCAGCCTCATCAGACCGGTCTCTACAAGCTGCCACCACCCCTCAAATGGCCCAAACAGTCTGCCACCGAATACACCAACATGACCAAAACTGCCAAAATCCAAGAACTGCTGACAAACTTTTATAACAACCCATATGAACCAAACCAACAAGGTGTCAGCCATGCAGTGAAGGACTTCAGTAACATCCTACATACCATGGCAGTACAAGCAGGCCTCAAGCAGACCAACTTCAAGAGATCCACAAATAAACAGTCCCAAAAATGGTTTGACAGTGAATGCAAGGCTCTACGTAATTCGCTAAGGGCAGCCTCTAACCAAAAACACAGAGACCCCAACAACCGAGACCTAAGGGAAACCCATGACCACCTACAGAGACAATACAAAGACACCCTCAGGCAGAAAAAACAGAGCCACATCTCCCACAAACTCCAACAGCTGGAGGACTCCCTCCAAGACAACTCATTCTGGGAGACCTGGAACCATATCGGTGCAAAGCCTAAAAAAAGCCCTCTTCATATCCAAAATGGCCACATCTGGCTCCACTACTTCAGGAACCTCTACAAAGACATCCCAGAAAATGCCCAAACCCTGGAGCAGAAACAAATAGCCGCAAAACTGAAGGACATGGAGGAGACAATCAAGGACTTTCAAAACCCTCTGGATACACCAATCACGGTGCAGGAAATAAGAGAAAGAACAAAGCTGATAAAATGTAAGAAGGCTAGCGGTACCGATGGCATCCTGCCAGAGATGATCAAATACAGCCCCCCGGACATACATGAGGCACTCGCAAGACTATTCAACCTTATCCTGAGGGCGGGCTCCTTTCCTCAGGCCTGGAGTGAAGGCCTCATAACACCCATCTACAAGAATGGAGACAGATATGATCCAGCAAACTACAGAGGAATCTGTGTCAGCAGCACACTGGGGAAACTGTTTAACAGCATCATCAATAAGAGGATCCTCTCCTTCCTCACACAGCAGGACGTACTCAGCAAAAGCCAAGCCGGGTTCATGCCAAACCACCGCACAACCGACCACATCTACACACTGCACAGCCTCATCAAGACCCATGTCCACAACTCACGTGGCAAAATACACGCTTGCTTTGTTGATTTTAAGAAGGCGTTTGACTCAGTGTGGCACCCAGGCCTTTTCCTAAAACTCCTAGAGAGTGGAATAGGAGGAAAAACCTATGATGTCATCAAGAGTTCATATACTGGGAACCAATGCAGTGTGAAAGTAGATGGGAAGAGAAGTGCGTTCTTCAAGCAGGGTCGAGGAGTCAGGCAGGGCTGCAGTCTGAGCCCAACACTCTTTAACATATACATTAACCAATTGGCTGTAGCCCTGGAATCCTTCCCAGCTCCAGGCCTCCTCCTGCATGACCGTGAGGTAAAGTTCCTGCTGTATGCAGATGACCTTGTGCTGCTCTCCCCAACAGAGAAAGGACTACAGGACAGCCTGTCAGTATTGGAGACTTTCTGTACCACATGGGCACTGCCCATCAACCCAAAGAAGACAAAAGTGATGGTGTTCCAGAGGAAGAATGGAAATAAAACCCCTACCTCCTCATTTATATTAAATGGCTCCCCACTGGTGTCCACTAACAGCTACACCTACCTGGGGCTGGAGATCAACCAATCAGGAAGCTTTAAACCAGCAGTACAGGCCCTGAAAGACAAAGCCCGCAGAACATTTTATGCCATCAGAAGACAGCTTTACCACCTAAAACCACCAGTGAGAGTGTGGGCAAAGATATTCGACAGCATCATCACCCCAATCCTGCTCTATAGCAGTGAGGTATGGGGCCCGGTCACCTACCCTGACCAATCAAAATGGGACTCCAGCCCAACAGAAATCTTCCATCTAGAGTTCTGCAAGTATCTCCTCCAAGTCCATCGAAGCACTTCAAACTCAGCTTGCCGGGCAGAGCTAGGCAGGTTCCCACTATGGCTTACTATCCAGCAAAGGGCACTCTCATACTGGGCGCATATACAGAGCAGCAACCCCAGCACTTACCACCATAAAGCCTCACTGAGCCAGGGGGGTGAGGCCATACCACGCGCTCTCAAGCAAAGCATCAGCAGCCAGCCCAGCCAAGGCCACCAACACAGGCTGACAAAAGCCCAAATAAAACAGACTATAGAAAGCTGCAAGGAACGATACATAGAGGAATGGAGAAGTGACATAAAGAATTCCAAGAAACTCGCTGTCTATCAATCACTACAGAGGGAGTACACAATGGCTCCATATCTGGGGAGGCTACATCACCACAAAGACAGACAGGTCTTGAGTTTGTACCGTCTGAGTGCCCACAGCCTGGAGATAGAGACAGGGCGGCACAGACAGACATGGAAGCCCCGGGAGGAGAGACTGTGCAGACAATGCGACCAGGAGGTCTTGGAGGATGAGGCCCACTTCCTGCTACACTGCAGCAAATATGCACCTGTGAGGACCGCCCACTTCCAGAGACTCTCCGCCCACATCCAGGATTTTACCTCCACAGATGAGGAGCGGAAACTCTACATCCTACTGGGGGAGGAGGAAACAACCGTGCAAATAGCTGCCCGATATGTCACAGCCTGCCACCAACTGAGAGGAACATGATACCACATGGACTGTATTCCCCCCCAATACCCCCCTATGGACTGTATATCCCAGTCCCCCATGCTGCCCCTTACATCATCCACACACCTATGGACTATATACCCCAACTCCCTATATCCTTCCCTATTCCCACAACCCCCCCCCCCCCCCCCCATGTTAATGTTTTGTCTTGTTTTGCTTTGGCAATGCTAAATGTATTTGGTCCTGCCAATAAAGCTTTTTTGGATTTGGATTTGGATTTGGAGAGGGCTGGGCGGGGGGAGAGGGAAAAGGATAAGAGGGGGCGCGGGGGAGAGTTCGGGGAGGAATGAGGGATAAGGATAAGAGAGAGCTGGGGGAGGAAATTAGGGATAAGGGCTGGGGGTGGGGATGAGGGATAAGGATAAGGGAGGGCTGGGGGGAGTTAATGAGGGATAAGGATAAGAGAGGGCTGGGGGGGAGGGAATAAGGGATAAGGATAAGAGAGGGCTGGGGAAGGAAATGAGGGATAAGAATAAGAGAGGGCTGGGTGGAGGGAATGAGGGATAAGGATGAGAGAGGGCTGTGGGTAGGAAATTAGGGACTGCCCATCAACCCAAAGAAGACGAAAGTGATGGTGTTCCAGAGGAAGAATGGAACTAAAAACCCCACCTCCTCATTTATATTAAATGGCTCCCCCCTGGTGTCCACTAACAGGTACACCTACTTGGGGCTGGAGATCAACCAATCAGGGAGCTTTAAACCGGCAGTAAAGACCCTAAAAGAAAAAACCTGCAGAACATTTTATGCCATCAGAAGACAGCTTTACCACCTAAAACCATCAGTGATAGTATGGGTAAAGATATTCGACAGCATCATCACCCCAATCCTGCTCTATAGCAGTGAGGTATGGGGCCCGGTCACCTACCCTGACCAATCAAAATGGGACTCCAGCCCAACAGAAATCTTCCATCTAGAGTTCTGCAAGTATCTTCTCCAAGTCCATCGCAGCACCTCTAACTCAGCTTGCCGAGTAGAGCTAGGTAGATTCCCACTATGGCTGACTATTCAGCAGAGGGCGCTCTCATACTGGGTGCATATACAGAGCAGCAGCCCCAGCACTTACCACCATAAAGCCTTACTTAGCCAGGGGGGCGAGGCCATACCACGCGCTCTCAAGCAAAGCATCAGCAGCCAGCCCAGCCAAGGCCACCAATACAGGCTGACAAAAGCCCAAATAAAAGGGACTATAGAAAGCTGCAAGGAACGATACATAGAGGAATGGAGAAGTGACATAAAGAACTCCCAGAAACTCACTGTCTACCAATCACTACAGAGGGAGTACACAATGGCTCCATATCTGGAGAGGCTACACCACCACAAAGACAGACAGACCCTGAGCCTGTCCAGCCTGAGTGCCCACAGCCTGGAGATAGAGACAGGGCGCCACAGACAGACATGGAAGCCCCGGGAGGAGAGACTGTGCAGACAATGCGACCAGGGGTTCCTGGAGGATGAGGCCCACTTCCTGCTACACTGCAGCAAATACGCACCTGTGAGGACTGTCCACTTCTAGAGACTCTCCGCCCACATCCAGGATTTTACCTCCACAGATGAAGAGAGGAAACTCTACATCCTACTGGGGGAGGAGGAAACAACCATGCAAATAGCTGCCCGATATGTCACAGCCTGCCACCAACTGAGAGGAACATGATACCACATGGACTGTATACCACCAATACCCCCCTATGGACTGTATATCCCAGGCCCCCATACTGTCCCTTACATAGTCTCTTATCCTTATCCATCATTCCCTCCCCCCAGCCCTCTCTTATTCTTATCAAAATCCAAAACCAAAAAAGCTTTATTGGCAGGACCAAATACATTTAGCATTGCCAAAGCAAAACAAAACATTAACATGGGGAGGGGGATTGTGGGAATAAGGGAAGGATATAGGGGGTTGGGGTATATAGTACATAGGGCTGGGGGTGGGGGGGAATGAGGGATAAGGATAGGAGAGGGCTGGGAGAGGAGGGAATGAGGGATAAGGATAATAGAGCGCTGGGGGGGAGGGAATGAGGGATAAGAGAGGGCTGGGGGAGGGAATGAGGGATATTCAGCATAGGGCACTCTCATACTGGGCGGCGGGCGCATATACAGAGCATCAACCCCAGCACTTACTACCATAAAGCCTCACTGAGCCAGGGGGGCAAGGCCATACCACACGCTCTCAAGAAAAGCATCAGCAGCCAGCCCAGCCAAGACAACCAACACAGGCTAACAAAAGCCCAAATAAAAGGGACTATGGAAAGCTGCAAGGAATGATACATAAAGGAATGGAGAAGTGACATAAAGAACTCCCAGAAACTCATTGTCTACCAATCACTACAGAGGGAGTACACAATGGCTCCATATCTGGAGAGGCTACACCACCACAAAGACAGACAGACCACCACAAAGAAAGACAGACCACCACAAAGACAGACAGACCTTGAGTTTGTACCGTCTGAGTGCCCACAGTCTGGAGGTAGAGACAGGGCAGCACAGACAGACATGGAAGCCCCGGGAGGAGAGACTGTGCAGACAATGTGACCAGGAGGTCTTGGAGGATGAGGCCCACTTCCTGCTACACTGCAGCAAATACGCACCTGTGAGGAATGTCCACTTCCAGAGACTCTCTGACCAGATCCAGGATTGTACCTCCACAGATGAGGAGAGAAAAACTCTACATCCTACTGGGGGAAGAGGAAACAACCATGCAAATAGCTGCCCGATATGTCACAGCCTGTCACCAACTGAGAGGAACATGATACCACATGGACTGTATATCCATGTCCATGGATAAAAACTCTACATCCTACTGGGGGAAGAGGAAACAACCATGCAAATAGCTGCCCGATATGTCACAGCCTGTCACCAACTGAGAGGAACATGATACCACATGGACTGTATATCCCCAATACCTCCATATGGACCATATATCTCAGCCCCCCATATTGTCCCTTACATCATCCACACCCTAAGGACTACATACCCCAACCCCCTATACCCTTCCCTTATTACCACAACCCCCTCCCCATGTTAATGCTTTGCTTTGCTTTGGCAATGCTAAATGTATTTGGACCTGCCAATAAAGTTTTTTTGGATTGGAAAAGAGAGGGCTGGGGGGGGGGGGGGGGGGGGGAGGGAATGAGGGATAAGGATAAGAGAGGGCTGGGGGGAGGGAATGAGGGATAAGGATAAGAGAGGGCTGTGGGGAGGACATGAGGGATAAAGCCTCACTGAGCCAGGGGGCGAGGCCATACCATGCGCTCTCAAGCAAAGCATCAGCAGCCAGCCCAGCCAAGGCCACCAACACAGGCTGACAAAAGCCCAAATCAAAAACGGACCATAGAAAGCTGCAAGGAACGATGCATAGAGGAATGGAGAAGTGACATAAAGAATTCCAAGACACTCACTGTCTATCAATCACTACAGAGGGAGTACACAATGGCCCCATATCTGGAGAGGCTACACCACCACAAAGACAGACAGGTCTTGAGTTTGTACCGTCTGAGTGCCCACAGCCTGGAGATAGAGACAGGGCGACACAGAACAGACATGGAAGCCCCGGGAGGAGAGACTGTGCAGACAATGCGACCAGGAGGTCTTGGAGGATGAGGCCCACTTCCTGCTACACTGCAGCAAATACGCACCTGTGAGGACCGCCCACTTCCAGAGACTCTCCGCCCACATCCAGGATTTTACCTCCACAGATGAAGAGAGGAAACTCTACATCCTACTGGGGGAGGAGGAAACAACCGTGCAAATAGCTGCCCGATATGTCACAGCCTGCCACCAACTGAGAGGAACATGATAACACATGGACTGTATTCCCCCAATACCCCCCTATGGACTGTATATCCCAGCCCCCCATGCTGTCCCTTACATCTCAACACACCTATGGACTATATACCCCAACCCCCTTTATCCTTCGCTTATTCCCACAATCCCCCTCCCCATGTTAATGTTTTGTTTTGCTTTGGCAATGCTAAATGTATTTGGTCCTGCCAATAAAGCTTTTTTGTATTTGGATTTGTATAAGAATAAGAGGGGGCTGGGGGGGAGGGAATGAGGGATAAGAGAGGGCTGGGGAAGGGAATGAGGGAAAAGGATAAGAGAGGGCTGTGGGGAGGAAATGAGGGAACAGAATAAGAGAGGGCTGGGGGAGGGGGGAATGAGAGATAAGGATAAGAGAGGGCTGGGGGGGGGGGAGGCAGAAGCGCACGGAAGGGGTTGTTCCGGGTGTACAGAACACCCCCCTGCACCAAAACCGGAAGTCAGAGACTATTCGCAAATGTCTCCTCTAAATCTGAGCAGCGGCAGCCACAGATGCGCAGCTGCCGCCTGCTCATATCTGTGTGCGGGGCGAGGAGGACTCTGACTAGAGCGGGGGGCCCAGAGCAGATGCATTAACTTATCGGCAGCGGCGGCGCCGGCCGGTGATGGCGTCCCACTGGTCTCCATGGCTACCTTCCGGATGACGTGACGTCACCACGCCATGCAGCGGCCGGCCCGCGCTCCTCCCCTGGCCATGATTGGACACTTCAAGTTCAGACCGTGGAGAGGCTGCCTGGAGAACAGTGAGGCTCGTTTGGAGTAGTGATGCGAGCGTGCGGTCTCAGTCCCCTCAGGCAAGTGCAGCAGCCCGCCGGGTGGAATGTTTGGAAGCCAGCCATTCTGGCTACATATACTGGGACATATCCCCCTGCTGGCTACATATACAGTCAGGCCACATATCCCCCTGGCTACATATACTGCCCCCCCTGGCTACATATACTGGGGACAATATACCCCCTGGCTACATATACTGGGGGCATATACCCCCTGGCTACATATACTGGGGACATATACCTATGTAACCTATACTGAGGGCATATACCTATCTAACCTATACTGGGGCCATATTCCTATCTAAGCTATACTGGGGCCATATTCCTATCTAACCTATACTGGGGACATATACCTATCTAATCTATACTGGGGCATATACCTATCTAACCTATACTGGGGGCATATTCCTATCTAACCTATACTGAGGGCATATACCTATCTAACCTATACTGGGGCCATATTCCTATCTAAGCTATACTGGGGCCATATTCCTATCAAAGCTATACTGGGGGACATATACCTATCTAAGCTATACTGGGGGACATATACCTATCTAAGCTATACTGGGGGACACATACCTATCTAAGCTATACTGGGGGACACATACCTATCTAATCTATACTGGGGCATATACCTATCTAAGCTATACTGGAGGACATATACCTATCTAATCTATACTGGGGCATATACCTATCTAATCTATACTGGGGGGAGTGCAATTTAGCCTAGAAACTGCTAGTATTTGGCTCCACCCACACCATGTTTTGGCCACGCCCACACGCCACTTTCAGGAACCACCCCCCCCCTTGGAAATCCTGGATTTGCCCCTGGGGGGATTAGGGATAAGAATAAGAGAGGGCTGCGGGAGGGATAAGGATAAGAGGGGGCTGGGGGGAGGGAATGAGGGATAAGGATAAGAGAGGGCTGGGGGGGAGGGAATGAGGGATAAGGATAAGAGAGGGCTGGGGGGAGGGAGTGAGGGATAAGGATAAGAGAGGGCTGGGGGGGGGAGGAACTGAGGGATAAGGATAAGAGAGGGCTGGGAGAATGGAATGAGGGATAACGATAAGAGGGGGCTGGGGGAGGAAATGAGGGATAAGGATAAGAGAGGGCTGGGGGGAGGGAATGAGGGATAAGGATAAGAGAGGGGTGTGGGAGGAAATGAGGGATAAGGAGAAGAGAGGGCTGGGGGGGGGGGGGGGTGAGGAATAAGGATAAGAGAGGGCTGGGATGAGGGATAAGGATAAGAGAGGGCTGGGAGGTGGGAAAGAGGGATACAGATAAGAGAGGGCTGGGGGAGGGAATGAGGGATAAGAATAAGAGAGGGCTGGGGGGAGGGAATGAGGGATAAGGATAAGAGAGGGCTGGGGGAGGGAATGAGGGATAAGGATAAGAGATGGCTGGGGCCGAGGGAATGATAGATAAGAATAAGAGAGGGCTGGGGGGAGGGAATGAGGGATAAGGATAAGAGAGACATTGGGGAGGGAATGAGGGATGAGGATAAGAGAGGGCTGGGGAGGGGGGAAGGGTAATGAGGGATAAGGATAAGAGAGGGCTGGGATGAGGGAATGAGGGATAAGGATAAGAGAGGGCTGGGAGGAGGTAATGAGGGATAAGGATAAGAGAGGGCTGGGATGAGGGAATGAGGGATAAGGATAAGAGAGGGCTGGGGGTGAGGGAATGATAGATAAGAATAAGAGAGGGCTGGGGGGAGGGAATGAGGGATAAGGATAAGAGAGGGGTGGGGGAGGAAATGAGGGATAAGGATAAGAGAGGGCTGGGGGGGGGGTGAGGAATAAGGATAAGAGAGGGTTGGGGGGAGGGAATGAGGGATAAGGATAAGAGAGACATTGGGGAGGGAATGAGGGATGAGGATAAGAGAGGGCTGGGGAGGGGGGAAGGGTAATGAGGGATAAGGATAAGAGAGGGCTGGGATGAGGGAATGAGGGATAAGGATAAGAGAGGGCTGGGAGGAGGTAATGAGGGATAAGGATAAGAGAGGGCTGGGATGAGGGAATGAGGGATAAGGATAAGAGAGGGCTGGGAGGAGGTAATGAGGGACAAGGATAAGAGAGGGCTGGGGGTGAGGGAATGAGGGATAAGGATAAGAGAGGGCTGTGGGAGGGAATGAGGGATAAGAGAGGGCTGGGGGGGGGGGGGATGACGGATAAGTATAAGAGAGGGCTGGGGGAGGGAATGAGGGATAAGGATAAGAGAGGGCTGGGGGAGGGGATGAGGGATAAGTATAAGAGAGGGCTGGGGGAGGGAGGAACTGAGGGATAAGGATAAGAGAGGGCTGGGAGAATGGAATGAGGGATAACGATAAGAGGGGGCTGGGGGAGGAAATGAGGGATAAGGATAAGAGAGGGCTGGGGGGAGGGAATGAGGGATAAGGATAAGAGAGGGGTGTGGGAGGAAATGAGGGATAAGGAGAAGAGAGGGCTGGGGGGGGGGGGGGTGAGGAATAAGGATAAGAGAGGGCTGGGATGAGGGATAAGGATAAGAGAGGGCTGGGAGGTGGGAAAGAGGGATACAGATAAGAGAGGGCTGGGGGAGGGAATGAGGGATAAGAATAAGAGAGGGCTGGGGGGAGGGAATGAGGGATAAGGATAAGAGAGGGCTGGGGGAGGGAATGAGGGATAAGGATAAGAGATGGCTGGGGCCGAGGGAATGATAGATAAGAATAAGAGAGGGCTGGGGGGAGGGAATGAGGGATAAGGATAAGAGAGACATTGGGGAGGGAATGAGGGATAAGGATAAGAGAGGGCTGGGATGAGGGAATGAGGGATAAGGATAAGAGAGGGCTGGGAGGAGGTAATGAGGGATAAGGATAAGAGAGGGCTGGGATGAGGGAATGAGGGATAAGGATAAGAGAGGGCTGGGGGTGAGGGAATGATAGATAAGAATAAGAGAGGGCTGGGGGGAGGGAATGAGGGATAAGGATAAGAGAGGGGTGGGGGAGGAAATGAGGGATAAGGATAAGAGAGGGCTGGGGGGGGGGGGGTGAGGAATAAGGATAAGAGAGGGTTGGGGGGAGGGAATGAGGGATAAGGATAAGAGAGACATTGGGGAGGGAATGAGGGATGAGGATAAGAGAGGGCTGGGGAGGGGGGAAGGGTAATGAGGGATAAGGATAAGAGAGGGCTGGGATGAGGGAATGAGGGATAAGGATAAGAGAGGGCTGGGAGGAGGTAATGAGGGATAAGGATAAGAGAGGGCTGGGATGAGGGAATGAGGGATAAGGATAAGAGAGGGCTGGGAGGAGGTAATGAGGGACAAGGATAAGAGAGGGCTGGGGGTGAGGGAATGAGGGATAAGGATAAGAGAGGGCTGTGGGAGGGAATGAGGGATAAGAGAGGGCTGGGGGGGGGGGATGACGGATAAGTATAAGAGAGGGCTGGGGGAGGGAATGAGGGATAAGGATAAGAGAGGGCTGGGGGAGGGGATGAGGGATAAGTATAAGAGAGGGCTGGGGGAGGGAATGAGGGATAAGGATAAGAGGGGGCTGGGGGAGGGAATGAGGGATAAGAGAGGGCTGGGGGGGGGGATGAGGGATAAGTATAAGAGAGGGCTGGGGGAGGGAATGAGGGATAAGGATAAGAGAGGGCTGGGGGAGGGGATGAGGGATAAGTATAAGAGAGGGCTGGGGGAGGGAATGAGGGATAAGGATAAGAGGGGGCTGGGGGAGGGAATGAGGGTAAGGATAAGAGAGGGCTGGGGGAGGGAATGAGGGATAAGGATAAGGATAAGAGAGGGCTGGGGGTGAGGAAATGAGGGATAAGGATAAGAGAGGGCTGGGGGAGGGAATGAGGGATAAGGATAAGAGAGGGCTGGGGGAGGGAATGAGGAATAAGAATAAGAGAGCTTTGGAGGAATGAGGGATAAGAATAAGAGAAAAGCTATCTATACTGGAAGGGGTGGGGGAGGAGACAGCTACCTATACTGCAGGGAAGGGATTGGGTCTGTTTTTGTGGCCACAATTATTTAGCCACCCCAACTAAACAGGTTATTCATACCTACCTCTGAGGTCCTGCTGTATCTATTTCACTGCCCAAAACACAGATCAGTGGCATGCTGCTTGGCGCTTCTCTGCTGTGGAATCCTCTGGCTCCATGTTGCCTATTCTGCCTCCCTCAACAGCTGTGGCTGATTACCCAGCACTCACTTCTCCACCACATGTAACACAACAGAAGTTTAGTGACTGGCAGATCTGCATCTCTCCCCTTCCTGCAGCTACTCTGTAATCCTCTGGCTGGGTCTGTTCAGAGGTGCAGGAAGACTGAGCCAGGCAATTGTAGAGTAGCTGTAGAAGGGGAGAAATGCTGATCTGCCTGTCACTGTACGTCTGTGTTATCCTTGTGGTGGGGAAACAGCTGCTGGAATGTAATCTGTCCCCAGCAGTTGAGCAGCGAGTAGAGATGGCTCGAAACTCCGATTTTCGGTTCGCGAACCTCGAATGCAAACGTCCGCAACCGCAAAAGACTTCAATGGGGAGGCGAACTTTGAAAACTATAAACATTTATGCTGGCCACAAAAGTAATTGAAAAGATGTTTCAAGGGTTCTAACACCTGAGTTTTTGCATGGCAGAGTGGGATACAAGCCAAAAGTCCCTGGGAAAAATCCGGATTTGACGCACAGCAGTGTTTTTACGGGCAGAAATCTCACTGCATACTAAATTGGAGGCCTAAAGTGCTTTAAAACATCTTGCATGTGTATACATCAATCAGGTAGTGTAATTAGTGTACTGCTTCACACTGACAGACCAAACTCACTGTGTAACGCACCGCAAACAGCTGTTTGTAGTGGGCCGTGCTGGGCCAGAGTGCAGGCGACAGCGGTTTTCAAGCCCACATGTTCGACGGGCTGAGGTAGCTCAATGACAGAACAACAGTGACTGTCCAGCTGATCGAATTTGGTCTGTCCACAATGAAGCAACGACCTTATTATCTAGGGATACCCCCCCCCCCCCCCCGCATTGTGATACACAAGCCCCTTCACTGCTGCAAGGTAACGATCACGAAGGGGAATTGACACATGTACATGCCTTTTGTTTTGTTGTTGCAGCTGCAGCCAGAAAAATTAGTACACGCACCTTCAAAATTCAGGAATCCGCCTGGAATCCTGGACCCTGTTGATGGTGGCGGAGAAGGCAGTCAACCGGCCTGCAGGCAGAGATGCTGTGTGGGGACTGACTTAGTCTTCGGGCAGGCCTGACTGTGCTTTACAGACCACGTGGTCAGATGGACCCTTGACCCAACGCTGTGTGCCACAGATGACACCACTTGCCTTTCAACATCATGGTAAAGTTTGAGTATCACCTTTTTTGAGAAATAATTGCGGCCTGGTATCTTCCACTGCAGTGTGTGGCGTTGCTTTTGTGTGCTGCTTTTCCTCAGGTGGTCATCCCATTGCAGTTTGTGCTTTGTCATCATGTGCCTTCGTAAGGAAGTTGTCCCTACGCAGGTCTTGGTCTTTCCACGTCTCAATTTTTGGTGGCAGAGAGTACAGATGGCATTGCTCTCACCTGAGGCAGACACACACAAAAAAATTCCACACCGCCGAGCCCTGGGGTGATAGCACTTTGGTGGTGGCGGCAGACTGAGTGTTAAGTGGGGTGCCAGAATCAGAGCAGGGGCAGGAAGATATGTCACGGTTCTGTGCGGAAGCTGAGGAAGATGAGGTGTTCTGTGTTAAATAGTCAACTACGTCCTGACAATCTTGGGGGTTGATGGCACGCACCTTCTGAACACTGTACTTTGGTCAAGGGCCGCACGAAATCACGACAGCACGACCTCGAACAGACCTGCCGGGTGGCCTGCCTCTGCCTGTTTTGCCCATATTGGGGGGGATGAAGTGAAAGGTATGCACTGACTTGACTAATACAATGTGCAGTCACACAGGTGCAGTGAACAGGTATGCAGTGACTAGTATCAATACAATGTGCAGCTGTCACACACACAGGTACCGTGAACAGGTGCAGGGACTGGTGGTATATAACACTGCGTGCGCTCACGTAGGTAGGTGCACTGAACAGTTAGGTATGCAGCGATTGGTATTACAAATGTGCAGCTGTCACACACAGGTAGTCACTGAATGTGCTGGGCCTGGCAGTGGCACAGTAGGAATTACCAAAGGGCCAAGGGCCAGCTACTATTGACTGACAGGGCTGTATATGCAACACAAGTGTCTGTGGGACACACACAAACAAAAAAAAAAATAGATCACAAGAACAACATTCGCTCTCAAAAGAGCTGTTGAGGGGTGCTTTTTAGCAATAAGTATCAGCAAGGAGCAAGAAAGCAAGCCTAACACAAGAGCCTAACTAAGCTTTCCCTATGTTTACAGCAGGTTCTCTCCCTTCTCTAATTACTGCAGCCACACGAGTGAGTGAAAAGGCTGATGCTCCTGCCTTTTATAAGGGGAGGGGGATCCAGGAGGGAGTGTAGCCTGATTGGCTACCCTGTGTCTGCTGACTGTGATGTAGAGGGTCAAAGTTGACCCTAATGATGTAGTATAGGGGGCGGGTCGAACTCGCAGCACCGAAGTTCACGCAAATCGGTTCGCGGTCGAACCGTTCGGGACATCTCTAGCATGGAGGGAGAGCAGGCAATACGGAGCTGCAGGATTCCCCAGCAGAGAAGCCCTGAGCAACCATCACTGATCTTCCATGCTCAAGCAGTGTGTGTGATGGTTGCAGGACTTGTAATACCGTCACTCAGCTGAAGGGAAGAGGGAGGGAAGCTGTAACGCTCCATCCCCTCACTGTGATACATTAACCCAAAACCCTTACAGCATGAGTGGAGGGCTGTCTGAAGGGAGCATTGATGCACACAGCACAGGGAGGAGGAAGAGGGAACTGCGCCCCCCTAGTAGCTGGAAGGAGGCGGTGCCCAGGGCATTAGCCACGCCTACACGTCTGTAGATACTCCTCTGACTCCAACTCCTCTTATTTACATATAAAAATCTTACTGGACCCCAAACACAAAATGTATAACTTATAGATGTGACCCACTGCACCTTTAAATATCGGCGGCCCGTATATAGCATAGCAGTGCTGGCACCACCCATCCACATACAGTAGAAGCCAGTGAGCAGTCATTCACTGGCTTCCAATCCAATTCTGCATCAGGCGACACTGCTGTCCAACTGGACTGGTTGTCACCTGGGTATGCTTAACTGTCTGGTGCACAAAGACATTCCATGGGTGCCGCATAACTGAATTGCTGCTGCTGGGAGTTCTCCTGCGGGCATGATTGGGGGGAATCAACAACTAACTTCGATGTATTGTTTTCAACATCATTTTATGTATGTTCCGGTCCCCCGACATTCTGAAGTATGTTGACCCGGCCCTTGACCAAAAAAGTTTGGGGACCCCTGCTCTAGGCTATCTTAACTGTGGGTAGATGTAAGAGTAATGTGCAGTTACTCTGTAGGAAAATGAGGGGATTCTTCCTGTATTACACATCTTTCACGCATGATCTGAACCAGGTTTACAGGTAATAGAGAACATCTCTGCATGCAATGTGCACCAAATTCTCACTGGATTCACAACAGCTATGTATGGAGTGCATATGCAAATTACAGTACTTCTGAATTGCTTAAAGTGGATCCGAGGTGAACTTTTACTCATTGCATAATTGTGTTCCTTTCCTATTGTTTATAGGGCATTCCTCAAGCCAAATACTTTTTTGTTTTAATACTCTTATTCCCTATAAACTAAATAAACCACGCCCACAGGTTTTCAGAGAGCCTTGGCAGTAGCAAGGGCTCATGGGAGCTCAGTCTGGGCAGGGGGAGGAGGAGGTGTTACTAGCCATTGATTTCAGAGGCAGAGGGGAGGAGGGGGAATTAGGTTTTTTTTCGCAGTCTGAGTGCTGATGGTGCAGATAAGCCTGCCTCTGTGTAAGGTTTACAAACAACATGGCTGCTGTCATTGTATCACAGGAAGAAATAATCATATTCTATTAAAGCTGTTTGCAGATAGATATGCTGTGTAAACTATCTAAACTTTAGATAAGATATATAGACAAGTTACTTGTTATAGTTTGTTTTTCATCTCGGATCCGCTTTAATTTGCAGTTCCCAACCTCAGTTTAATAACATTAAATTAATTGATTTTATGAGCAGAAGGATTTTGAAAATCATGTAAAATGGTAAAGGAGCTGACAATAGTTACATGTGTTAAGATAACACTCAAATGCACTTGTTTAACCACTTATGTGGATTGAGACAATATATATACGTCCCGCAGGATTTCAGTTCCTGCTTAGGGACATAGATACCGTATATTCCGATGTATAAGACGACTGGGCGTATAACTTCTCCAGTTAAAATATAGAGTTTGGGATATACCCGCCATATAAGACCGATCTTCCAACGCACACCAAATATAAAAATAAATAAATCATATGCTGGTGCAATGTATGAACAGATACGGGAGATGTACTGTATGTGGTACTCATTGTATAACAGTATATAGATGATTGACTGGTTGGATTGGTCAACTCTCCCTCTCCCTAAGCGGATAGGTCAGCTCTCCTTGTCTACCTGTTTATCAGAGCGGTATGGAAGATTAGATTGCGCTGTGCCCATAAAACACGCCTCTTTCACCCTTCTGACCCACCCTTGTATTCTATTTACCTCGTTCTCTGCCTCTCAGATCTTGCAAATGTGCACCTGTGCCGCTTCACTTCAGTCCTCAGCAGCGAGATCTGAGAGGCAGTAACAGGATAGGGCATATCACCCGGCATCAATGACATATGGCGTATAAAACTACCCCTGACTTTTCAGAAGATTTCCAAGGGTTAAAAAGTAATATACACCAGAATATACAGTATTTATCTATTGTGGCAGATGACCGCCGCTCGCTCCTGCAAGTGTTCTCGACATCGCCCGTTAGAGGGGAGATCAATGAATGAGAACACTGTACCCATTCATTGTTCTAAGTCCCCATGTCAATGATCGTCGTCGTCAATGAGATGCCTGCGGTTATTGTAACTACCAAAGTAACACGTTTATGCATTACTTCCTGTTCGCAAACTGATAGAACGCTAGCAGGAAATAATGTTCGAAGACATCTTGTGGCCAAATAATAAAATTACACCTTCATACATTTATTTTAATAACACATACATTTAAAATCAACCCTTTACCTCCCACACTCTCCCATAGTTACCTAAATAGTACAGTCAGGTCTATAAATATTGAGACATACACTATTCTAACATTTTTGGCTCTATATACAACCACAATGGATTTAAAATGAAACGAACATGATGTGCTTTAACTGCAGATATGTGCCTCCCACTTGTTAAGGGAGCAAAAGTAATGGGACAATTGGCTTCTCAGCTGTTCCATGGCTACTTGTGTGTTATTCCCTCATTATCACAATTACAAAGAGAAGTTAAAAGGTCCAGAGTTAATTTCATGTGTGCTATTTGCATTTGGACTCTGCTGCTGTCAACTCTCAAGATGACATCCAAAGAGCTGCCAGCCTGTCACTATCCATGAAGCAAGACATCATTAGGTTAAAAAATCAAAACAAACACATCAGAGAGATAGCAAAAACATTAGGCATACCCAAAACAACTGTTTGGAACAAAGTTAAGCTCAGCAAAACCAAAAAACTCGGAAGACCACGGAAAACAGCTGTGATGGATGACCGAACAATTGTTTCTTTGGTGAAGAAAACACCCTTCACAACAGTTGGACAGATCAAGAACACTCTCCAAGAGGTAGGTGTATGTGTGTCAAGGTCAACAATCAAAAGAAGACTTCACCCGAGTGAATACACCACAAGATATAAACCATTGGTGAGCCTCAAAAACAGGAAGACCAACCAACAGGAAGATATAAACCATTGGTGAGCCTCAAAAACAGGAAGACCAGACTAAAAAAGCCTACACAGATCTGAAACAACATCCTATGGACAGATGAGACCAGGATCAACTTGTACCAGAGTAATGGGATGAGAAGGGTATGACATATTCTGCTACAAGGCAGCAACCCCAGCTTTCTGCAGCATTGCTTAAGAGTGGCTCTAACTTAAGGGGTTGGTGCTCGGAGTCTAGGGCGACCTAGACACCGCTAGATAGCACAGTCAGGTTAGCGTGATCAAATGCTTAACTATTCAATCAAAGGCCAAAGTCCACACATCACCAGCAGGTTCATTTTGCAACTTGTTAGTCTTAGAATGTTGCACCATGAACAAACAAGACCAGACAGTCCTCCGTCCCAACTTTCCCTGTATAAGCAGTTAACGTTTGAAACAGCAAGTTCTTTTTAACCATAATTGCAACACCAGTCTTTTTAGCACTACCTGCTGCGTAGTAAATATTCGGGTAGACCTTATAAATAAGTTTAGGATGGAGAAGGAAAGGAACTGCTCATTATCATAAGCATACAGTAAGTGTAAGTAGTTTGGTGCTAGCAGTCAGTTGCGAGGTCAAGCGGTCTGATTATAACAGTCAGTTATCAGGTCATGCAGTCCGGTGATAGCAGTGGGGAGTTCAAGCAGTCTGAATATAACAGTCAGTTATCAGGTCAGGCAGTCTGGTGTTTGCAGTTTTGCAAATGACACTCTGTATTTTAAATGATGAAAGAGAGCAGAGCTAATGACCCTTTGACCTTCATGGCAGAAAAACTGTAAACAAACAAGAAACAATGTGAGACAGGTTGAGATAAGTGCTTCAGAAAATAGCATTGCTCTCTAACTAAATTAGTAGGAGAGAAGTTATTTTGCATAGATAACAGCTGAAGTTTCTTAACTCCTCCTGTAATGAAAACAATATATGACTCATATCTGTGCTACTAATGTTCTATTTCTTAGCTGTACTACACATACAAATCATTATCATATACTTTTTTTTAACTTCAGATTCCCTTTAAAAATGCTAAAGTTTATCATTTGTAATGATAGAAGGTGACTTTGACTTTTTAAGTAGTCAACGCGCTGAAAAAGTGGTGGCACCTCTGTTTAGGGTGGGAGGGATGGAGGGGCGCACTTTGGTGTTTCAGCCTTGTGTGCTGGAGAACCTTGTCCCGGCTCTTATATATTGTATGATCATTGCTCCTGCATATCTGCCAGTGTGTCTATGTCGTGTGATCCTATATAGTGTGTATTGCTATTGTATCTATTGTATGAACCATGTTCTTACATAATTGTTGTTGTAAATATTAGTTTAGGTAGTTAGTTAGTTAGGGTTATTAGCCTTAGGGTTATAAGATCTGCACTTCTTCTACTTCCTGATTCATGGAAACAGATGTATTGTTAACATCCTGTGCTTTCAAATGAGCTTCTCTGCCATCTCTGCCATGGCAGTCATGTGACACATGGTGAGATCCAAAGTACCCAGAAAGCTTATGGTGAACCAGAATTGTGTAAGGGACTACAATGGACTAAAAAGCCCTCTTACTAAAATGCTATGGAAAACAAAAGGTTGCCTTCTTAAACAGAAAGTATTTGCAATTAATCAGGTTGGAGTGAGTTCTGAGATGTCTCCCAGTGCATCACTGCTGAACATGGAAATCATCCATTGTTGTCCCTGTGAACTGACACATCATTGCATTCTAACGGATCTGGAGGTGTGTTTAGCTTCCAGGCACAACAATGGATGATTTGCATATTCAGCAGTGATGCACTGGGAGACATGTCAGAACTCACTCCAACCTGAATAATTGCAAAAGCTTTCTGTTTTAAGGAGGCAAACTTTAGTTTTCCATGGGAGAGATCAAATTACAACTTGTAGACACACATGAGGGGGAATTTAACAGGCTAAACTCTCTAAATACATACAGGGTGCATTTCTCTATGCTTTTCTTCTGTCCTGTGCAAGAGTTCAGGGCCACTTTCAGAATAAACTCGATAACTGGGGAAACAATTCACCAGAATTACAAAATATTGCAAACACAAACCAAACACTGTATACAGAAAATACGCCACACGAAGTGGAAGGGGAGGGGGGGGGGGGGGGCGGGAGTTTAGCACCCATCTTGGAGGGCTCATAGAAATACCATTATCAGTGAGTCTAAATGCTATTTTCTACCTTTGTCCTCCAGGATGGCTTGTACATGAATGAGAGCCAAACGGGAAATCTTAGGGTGAGACCAATGTCTGTAGACATTTTCTGCCACATAATCAGAAAAAAATAGAAAGGTGCCTTTCTCTGGAGAGTGGAGAATACTCTTCAAGATTGGACTGCGGACATTCAAGTCACTGCACAATTTGGGCCCAGGATGCATGAAAGACTTGCTGAAACTGCACCACAATGACCACACCTCTCACAAACTCAGATCAGCAGGTTCCATAAACTTGGTCACTCCCAGAGTGCACCTCAAAACCTTTGGAGACAGAGCTTTCTGTCATGGTGTCCCTACTCTTTGGAACTCCCTACCACACCCAGTAAAGACAGCCCCTTCCCTGGAGTTTTTCAAATCCAGACTGAAAAGCCACCTGTTTAGCCTGGCATTTCCGGACTTATAGAATTCTTCCTCTGTACCACGATTTACCAATCAACCAATTTTTGGTCTGAGCCATGCTTATGCGCTTTGAGTCCTACAGGAGAAAAGCGCTTTACAAATGTTATTTGTTGTTGTTTCCCAGGTGGTGATACACAATGAAACTGAGGATCAAGGGGAAGGGTGGGGATTTTAAATCTGATGAATTTGTTTCTCTTGTGTAGGAGCTAGTGTTGGGCGAACATCTAGATGTTCGGGTTCGGGCCGAACAGGCCGAACATGGCCGCGATGTTCGGGTGTTCGACCCGAACTCCGAACATAATGGAAGTCAATGGGGACCCGAACTTTTGTGGTTTGTAAAGCCTCCTTACATGCTACATACCCCAAATTTACAGGGTATGTGCACCTTGGGAGTGGGTACAAGAGGAAAAAAAAATTAGCAAAAAGAGCTTATAGTTTTTGAGAAAATCGATTTTAAAGTTTCAAAGGGAAAACTGTCTTTTAAATGCGGGAAATGTCTGTTTTCTTTGCACAGGTAACATGTTTTTTGTCGGCATGCAGTCATAAATGTAATACATATAAGAGGTTCCAGGAAAAGGGACCGGTAACGCTAACCCAGCAGCAGCACACGTGATGGAACAGGAGGAGGGTGGCGCAGGAGGAGGAGAAGGCCACGCTTTGTGAGACACAACAACCCAGGCCTTGCATGAGGGCAAGAAGCGTGCGGATAGCATGCTTTGTACCGCCATGCAGTCATAAATGTAATAAAGATAAGTGGTTCAATAAACAGGGACCACGCGGCAACGCTAACCCAGCAGCAGCAGACGTGATGGAACAGGAGGAGGCGCAGGAGGAGAAGGCCACGCTTTGTGAGACACAACAACCCAGGCCTTGCATGAGGGCAAGAAGCGTGCGGATAGCATGCTTTGTACCGCCATGCAGTCATAAATGTAATAAAGATAAGTGGTTCAATAAACAGGGACCACGCGGCAACGCTAACCCAGCAGCAGCAGACGTGATGGAACAGGAGCAGGCGCAGGAGGAGAAGGCCACGCTTTGTGAGACACAACAACCCAGGCCTTGCATGAGGGCAAGAAGCGTGCGGATAGCATGCTTTGTACCGCCATGCAGTCATAAATGTAATAAAGATAAGTGGTTCAATAAACAGGGACCACGCGGCAACGCTAACCCAGCAGCAGCAGACGTGATGGAACAGGAGCAGGCGCAGGAGGAGAAGGCCACGCTTTGTGAGACACAACAACCCAGGCCTTGCATGAGGGCAAGAAGCGTGCGGATAGCATGCTTTGTACCGCCATGCAGTCATAAATGTAATAAAGATAAGTGGTTCAATAAACAGGGACCACGCGGCAACGCTAACCCAGCAGCAGCAGACGTGATGGAACAGGAGCAGGCGCAGGAGGAGAAGGCCACGCTTTGTGAGACACAACAACCCAGGCCTTGCATGAGGGCAAGAAGCGTGCGGATAGCATGCTTTGTACCGCCATGCAGTCATAAATGTAATAAAGATAAGTGGTTCAATAAACAGGGACCACGCGGCAACGCTAACCCAGCAGCAGCAGACGTGATGGAACAGGAGCAGGCGCAGGAGGAGAAGGCCACGCTTTGTGAGACACAACAACCCAGGCCTTGCATGTGGACAAAAAGCGTGCGGATATAGCAGCAATGCTTTTTGCCGCCATGCAGTCATAAATGTAATACAGATGAGAGGTTCAATAAACAGGGCCCGGAAACGCAACACCATCCCAGATGTTCATTGGTCATGTTACTTGGTTGGGGTCCTGGAGTGTTGCGTAGTCATTTCCAATCCAGGATTGATTCATTTTAATTTGAGTCAGACGGTCTGCATTTTCTGTAGAGAGGCGGATACGCCGATCTGTGACGATGCCTCCGGCAGCACTGAAACAGCGTTCCGACATAACGCTGGCTGCCGGGCAAGCCAGCACCTCTATTGCGTACATTGCCAGTTCGTGCCAGGTGTCTAGCTTCGATACCCAATAGTTGAAGGGTGCAGATGGATGGTTCGACACAGCTACGCCATCTGACATGTAGTCCTTGACCATCTTCTCCAGGCGATCGGTGTTGGAGGTGGATCTGCACGCTTGCTGTTCAGTGGGCTGCGGCTGCATGGGTGTCAGAAAATTTTCCCACTCCAAGGACACTGCCGATACCATTCCCTTTTGGGTACTAGCTGCGGCTTGCGTTGTTTGCTGCCCTCCTGGTCGTCCTGGGTTTGCGGAAGTCAGTCTGTCTGCGTACAACTGGCTAGAGGAGGGGGAGGATGTCAATCTCCTCTCTAAAGTCTCCACAAGGGCCTGCTGGTATTCTTCCATTTTGACCTGTCTGACTCTTTCTTCAAGCAGTTTTGGAACATTGTGTTTGTACCGTGGATCCAGAAGGGTATAAACCCAGTAATTGGTGTTGTCCAGAATGCGCACAATGCGTGGGTCACGTTCAATGCAGTCTAGCATGAATTGAGCCATGTGTGCCAGAGTCCTACCAGAATCCTCATCATCCTCTTGTGAGCGTTGTGATAGTTGTTGTGATGCATCATAGTCGTCACCTTCCTCCTGGTCTGCTTCTGCTGACCATTCGCGTTGAATTGTGGAAGTCCAACGTGCACCGCTCTGGCCCTCGTCAGTGGTGGCATGAAATTCCTGCTCCAACTCCAGCTGTTCCTCCTCCTCTTCTTCGTCATAGCTGCTGGGGCCAGCGTTCCCTGAGGCGGATGGCCTGATGTTGGTACCATCACGCTGATCGTTTTCTCCTTCAGATTCCCCCAGTTGCATCATGACAGCTGTTTCCTTGATTTTTAACATCGACCTCTTCAGTAAACACAGCAGTGGTATGGTAATGCTGACTGAAGAGTTGTCACTGCTCACAAGCAACGTGGATTGCTCAAAATTTTGGAGGACTTGGCAGAGATCCAACATGTTGGCCCAATCGGATCCACAGAAGCTTGGCAGCTGGCCGGATGCGCCTCGGTACTGCGCCGTCATGTACTGGACCACTGCACTCTTCTGCTCGCAAAAGCGGGCTAGCATGTGCAGCGTAGAATTCCAGCGCGTAGGGACATCACACAGCAAGCGATGGTGGGGGAGATTGAAGCGCTCCTGCATCTTGGCGAGTGCCCCCGAAGCAGTACTGGAATTTCTACAATGTTTGGACACTCGACGCACCTTCAACAGCAGATCGGGCACGCCTGGGTATGTCCTCAGGAACCGCTGAACTACTAGGTTCATCACGTGCGCCAGGCAAGGGATGTGTGTCAGCTTAGCCAACCTTAAAGCGCGAATGAGATTACTCCCATTATCACACACAACCATGCCCGGTTTCAGGTCCAGCGGTGCCAGCCACAAATCCGTCTGTTCCTTTATTCCCCTCCAAATTTCCTCCCCTGTGTGCTGCTTATCCCCAAGGCAGATTAGCTTCAGCAACGCTTGCTGACGCATGCCAACAGCTGTGCTGCACTGCTTCCACGATCCTACTGCTGCTGGGTTAGCGTTTCCGGATGAGGTACAGCTTTGAGATGCGTTGGAGGAGAAGGAGTCAGAGAGGTAGGTGCTGCTGTTATCCAGTGGGAGGGACGGCGGTGCAGCTGTTTGTGGCGTGGGCAACACCCGTGCCGTAGCAGGTGAGGAATCGCTGCCAGGCTCCACAAGGTTCACCCAGTGCGCGGTAAGGGAGATGTATCGACCCTGGCCGAACGCACTCGTCCAGGTGTCAGTGGTGAGGTGAACCTTGCAGGCAACGGCATTCTTCAAGCTTCGGGTTATTTTGCTGACCACGTGCTCATGCAACTCAGGCACTGCAGAGCGTGCAAAGTGGTAGCGGCTGGGAACCACGTAACGTGGGATGGCCACTGACATCATGCCCTTGAAGCTGTTTGTCTCCACCAATCGATATGGCAGCATTTCGCAGGCCAGAAGCTTGGCTATGCTGGCTGTTACTGCCACGGCCCGGGGGTCATTTGCTGGCAATTTCCTCTTGCGCTCAAACATCTCCGACACAGACAACTGAACCGTAGCGCTGCACACGGAAGGGCTGTTGGTTGTTGTGTTTGATGAACACTGGGAGACCTCAAGAGCACTACTCCGGAAAGTGACAGTGTCAGCGTCGTCTGATGTTTGTGAATGTTGTGAACCACGCAATGGCTGGGCTACTGCTGCTGCTGAGGCGGGTCTGGTGGTGAGTCTGGTGAACCCAAGGGAGGCAGTGTTGTTTCTGGTACCCTGTCCTGACGCGTTTGCCCAAAGAGTGGGATGTTTGGATAGCATGTGACGGCTCATGCTGGTGGTGGAGAGGTTGTTAATATTTTTCCCCCTGCTCAGGCGGGTCTTGCACACCTTGCAAATCGCCATGGTAACATCCTCAGTGCAGTCTTCAAAGAAAGCCCAGACTTTGGAGCACCTGCCTCCTTGCTGGCGATTTCTGTTTGCTCCTCTTTTGCCTCTCACTTGAACTTCCACGCTTGTGGTGCCTGAAATTGCGCGCCGCCTACCTTGTGGCACAAGGCGAACTCGTGCAGCAGTGTGTTCTTCAACAGACTCATCTGTGCTGCTGCTACGACGGCGATGTTCTCGTTCACAAACAAAATCTGGGTCTCTGTCCACATTGTCCATACCCTCCTCTTCCATCTCCTCAAACTCGTCATATGTCATTGTGGGCCACCGCCGTGGAGTAGAGCTCCCCACAACAACCTCTGCGCAGCACACTCCAACGTCGTCTTCCAGATCTTGTCGGCCGACCTCCTGCAATTGCAACCCCTCCTGCCCAAATTGCTCTGGGATTTGGGTTTCCGAGTCCTCTTCGGACTCGCCTTGTATTTCAGTGCGCGGTGCATTTCCCACAGTTAACGGT
The DNA here is from genome assembly GCF_040937935.1 of Hyperolius riggenbachi. NCBI lineage: Eukaryota > Metazoa > Chordata > Amphibia > Anura > Hyperoliidae > Hyperolius > Hyperolius riggenbachi. The sequence goes on along the minus strand of NC_090649.1, from coordinate 335,552,464 downwards.
TGTGAATCCAGGCACAACATTTCTGGCTGTTCCTCCATTGACCTTTGAAAGGTGGAAGTTTGTTGGGCTGGGAATAGCTCCTGCGAATACCCCATTGTGTCCTGAGGTAATTCATCGGACTGGTTATCTTGCAGTTGTGTGCGTGGTGTCGCTGCCGGTTGTGTCAGCTTTGTGCCCACTGGCTCCTTGTAACTGGCTGAGGACTCGGACCTCGTGCGTGATGTGCTGGTGCTGCTTAACCCACTGCTGGACGCTTGAGAGGTCATCCAAGTAATTATCTGGTCCTGTTCTTTTGGATTTGTGAGGGTTGTTGTCCTGGACAACATGGGCGGTATTGAGTGGGTTTTCTTGGGTGCTCCCCTGTGGCCTGTACGTGAACCGTCAGGGGAAACACCTCTTCCCTTGCCCCTCCCTCTTTCACCGGATTTCTTCCTCATTTCACTTATCCTTACAGTACACGCTGACTGGCAGCAGTACAGTGGCAGTACAGAAATGCTATACAGTACCACTATTCCCAGCAGCGACACAGAGCACAATGCTATACAGTGACGGGTGAGCGGTGTACCACTATTCCCAGCAGCGACACAGAGCACAATGCTATACAGTGACGGGTGAGCGGTGTACCACTATTCCCAGCAGCGACACAGAGCACAATGCTATACAGTGGCGAACGAGCGGTGTACCACTATTCCCAGCAGACACAGAACAGTACACAGAATGCTATATAGTGTGGCTGAACGAGCGGTGTACCACTATTCCCAGCAGACACAGAACAGTACACAGAATGCTATATAGTGTGGCTGAACGAGCGGTGTACTACTGTTCCCAGCAGACACAGAACAGTACACAGAATGCTATATAGTGTGGCTGAACGAGCGGTGTACTACTGTTCCCAGCAGACACAGAACAGTACACAGAATGCTATATAGTGTGGCTGAACGAGCGGTGTACTACTGTTCCCAGCAGACACAGAACAGTACACAGAATGCTATATAGTGTGGCTGAACGAGCGGTGTACCACTGTTCCCAGCAGACACAGAACAGTACACAGAATGCTATATAGTGTGGCTGAACGAGCGGTGTACCACTATTCCCAGCAGACACAGAACAGTACACAGAATGCTATATAGTGTGGCTGAACGAGCGGTGTACTACTGTTCCCAGCAGACACAGAACAGTACACAGAATGCTATATAGTGTGGCTGAACGAGCGGTGTACTACTGTTCCCAGCAGACACAGAACAGTACACAGAATGCTATATAGTGTGGCTGAACGAGCGGTGTACCACTATTCCCAGCAGACACAGAACAGTACACAGAATGCTATATAGTGTGGCTGAACGAGCGGTGTACTACTGTTCCCAGCAGACACAGAACAGTACACAGAATGCTATATAGTGTGGCTGAACGAGCGGTGTACTACTGTTCCCAGCAGACACAGAACAGTACACAGAATGCTATATAGTGTGGCTGAACGAGCGGTGTACTACTGTTCCCAGCAGACACAGAACAGTACACAGAATGCTATATAGTGTGGCTGAACGAGCGGTGTACTACTGTTCCCAGCAGTGACACACAATGACTGGGGGGGACCCTGGCTAGCGTGGCTGGAGCGCGAACTACCCTGCCTGCCTACCCAAAGCTAAACCCACAGACAAATGGCGGAGATATGACGTGGTTCGGGTATTTATTTACCCGAACCACGTGACAGTTCGGCCAATCAGAGCGCGTTCGGGTCCGAACCACGTGACCCGTTCGGCCAATCACAGCGCTAGCCGAACGTTCGGGGAACGTTCGGCCATGCGCTCTTAGTTCGGCCATATGGCCGAACGGTTTGGCCGAGCACCGTCAGGTGTTCGGCCGAACTCGAACATCACCCAAACAGGGTGATGTTCTGCAGAACCCGAACAGTGGCGAACACTGTTCGCCCAACACTAGTAGGAGCCAGTGTTCTCTTCTGTGCAAACCATCCTGTAGGGAGAAGGGAGAAATTAGGAGTACAGTAGTTATGTCATATTGATGGCTTTTCATGCTGTGTATTATTGTGTGTTCTTTCCATGCATAGGCGATTTTTTTTTTAAATGGACTGAATCTGGTTTTCCATTTCAATATCATATTGCCTCATGTAGTACTGTGGTATGTTTTTAAAAGCATCGTATGTACATTTAAAAAAAATAGTTACATAGTTTGGTAGAAAAACAGACATCCTTCTATCAAGTTCCCCCCCCCCCCCCCACCCCCCAAAAAAAAATGTTACAGCACTGATTTGTTACAGCAGAATCCAGAAGAATGAGAAAAACCCTTAGGCCCCATTGAATCTAAAAGTGCAAAACCTTTTTAGCAGCTTTTTAGTGATTTTACCGTGATTAGAATGGTAAAAATCACTGGACACTTACGCGATTTCAGAGCAATCGCGATCAGCGCTTTATAAGCACTGTACCGCAATCGCTCCAGAATTCTCCCGAAAATGCTGCATGTAACATTTGCGATTGCCGCCAATCTTGGCAGTGAGAACACTGCCATAGGTTAACAAAGCACTAGCGCTTTATCGGGAATCGCCCGCTAACCACTTAAGTGTGAATGGGCCCAAACAAGGCTTGGGCCAATTAGCATTAAAAGGGAAACAATTCCTTCACAACTCTTAATGGCAGTAAGATAAAAAAAAATCCCTGCATTAACACTGTTGGGAATTACCTAATAATTATGGCTGTGAATTTTTTAGTGCAAGGAAAGCATCCAAGCCCCTTTAAAGTGTACCTGAGACAGATGAAAAGAAAATATTAATACATAACTGGGGCTTCCTCCAGCCCCCCTTGGGCTAATCGGTCCCTCGCCATCTTCCGCTGTTATCCGTCGCCTGGATCTTCCTCTATGGGTCCCTGTAATTGAGCCCGTTGGGTCCTGATAATTGAGCAGTAGTACTGCACTGGAGCAGCAATGGGCGCGCATGTGCGCCCATGCCACGCATGTGCACTACCCCCTGACTGGCTCAATTACCAGGACCCATAGCGGTAGAACCAGGAGGCAGAGGAGGGCCGCGAGGGACCGATCAGCCAGAAGGGGGCTTGTGGAAGCCCCAGATAAGTATAAAACTTTTCTTTTCAACCGTCTCAGGTTTACTTTAAATCCTGAAATAGAATTTACCAGAACTCCTTCCTTTAGCAAGATATTCTACATTTTAAAGGGTACCTGAGATGAGCCCCCAAAAAGTTTTATACATACCTGTGGCTTCCTCCAGCCCCCTTCAGGCTGATCGGTCCCTCGCCGCCCTCGTCAGAACGCTCCCGGCTGCGGGAGCGCACGCAGTCAGACTGTGCCTGCGCCAACTTGGGAAATTACCGGGAACCATGGCGGAGGATCCAGGCAATGGAGGAGGACAGTGAGGGACTGATCAGCATGAAGGAGGCTGGAGGGAGCCACAGGTATGAATAAAACTCTTTTTGGGGCTCATCTCAGTTTTACCACACTCTATATACATACCATGAACTCTGTATTAAATGTTTAAATACAGTAACTAAAAGTATATAAACCTTGAAGAAGCCATTAAGCACAGCAGAGCCCACAAACAGCAAGAAGTTGGCCTTCATCACTGTGAGTACTGCCAGCAATTTGTGCTGGTTGGTGAACACTGCTCGTTAGTTGAGTTCTGAGTAACCAGGACTATGCTGTAAATGGCTAAAAGTTTTTTTCCTCCATTTAAAAGATAATTTCCAATATCATTGGTTTGGGAAATTGCATATCAATTTAATGTAAGCAGCAAACGTAAACATGCACAAAAACACCAATGTGTGGTGAAAAACAGTTGTAAAGCCTAGTTCACAATCCTCAGTTGTGTTGCAGAATAATTCAAGTCAACTCACTGCCCATACAAGTCTATGGGGCTGTGCACAGTATAGCGTTGCAACTGATCACTTTATCCTAACTTGTTGCAGGTAGGCTTTGCTGTAAAGTCTATGTCCAGGCTCCGTTCCAGTTCACACACATATTAACCTGCCTGGCGTTCTATTAAGATCGCCAGGCAGGCTGCGGGAGGGTTTTTTTTTAATAAAAAAAAAACTATTTCATGCAGCCAACTGAAAGTTGGCTGCATGAAAGCCCACTAGAGGGCGCTCCGGAGGCGTTCTTCCGATAGCCTCCGGCGCCCAGAATAAACAAGGAAGGCCGCAATGAGCGGCCTTCCTTGTTTTGCTTACATCGTCGCCATAGCGACGAGCGGAGTGACGTCATCGACGTCAGCCGACGTCCTGACGTCAGCCGCCTCCGATCCAGCCCTTAGCGCTGGCCGGAACTTTTTGTTCCGGCTACGCTGGGCTCAGGTGGCTGGGGGGACCCTCTTTCGCCGCTGCTCGCGGCGGATCGCCACAGAGCGGCGGCGATCAGGCAGCACACGCGGCTGGCAAAGTGCCGGCTGCGTGTGCTGCTTTTTATTTCAGCCAAATCGGCCCAGCAGGGCCTGAGCGGCAGGCTCCGGCGGTACTGGACGAGCTGAGCTCGTCCAGACCGCCCAGCAGGTTAACATGTGCGTTATGCAACTAACCACTGTGAATCCAGCCTCAAGCAAGCATAAAATACCTAACACACCAGCAACAGCATGGGTCACATACTTTTAGCCTGGATTCACAGTGGTCAGTTGCTTAACGCACGTGTTAAACTGTGTGTGAACTGCAACTGAGACTGGACATTAATACAAAGCCTGCATGCAGCGAGTCAGAATAACGCGATCCATGACTGTGAACAGCCCCATAGAATTGTATGTGCAGTAAGGCCTGGTGCACACCAAAAACCGCTAGCAGATCTGCAAAATGCTAGCAGATTTTGAAACGCTTTTTCTTATTTTTCTGTAGCGTTTCAGCTAGCATTTTGCGGTTTTGGGAAGCATTTTTGGTGTAGTAGATTTCCTATATTGTTACAGTAAAGCTGTTACTGAACAAAAAACGCCTGGCAAACCGCTCTGAAGTGCCGTTTTTCAGAGCGGTTTGCGTTTTTCCTATACTTAACATTGAGGCAGAAACGCATCCGCAATCCAAAATTTGCAGCAGCCCGGGAGTATGCGTTTCTGCAAAACGCCTCCCGCTCTGGTGTGCACCAGCCCATTGAAATACATTACCCAAGCGGATCCGCACCCGCAAGCGGATCACAAACCGCAGCCGAACCGCTCTGGTGTGCACTAGGCCTAAGTTGACATGCAGAATTTTTCTGCAATGCAACTGAGCACTGTGAACCTAGCCTAATAGTATGCCCATTATTTGACTTTAATGCTGGGTACACACCATACGTTTTTCCTCTCGATAGATGGATTCGATAGATCATTTCCGATATAATGTCCAATATTCCTACCGATCAATTTTTCACTCGATTTCTCATAGAAGGGAATGAAAAAAGATAAGAAAAACAAACGGAAGATAAGAGAATCGAGCAGAAAAAAAACGATCGGGTGGAAAATCCAACAGAAAAACGTATTGTGTGTATCCAGCATAACGCTGCATTCACAGTATTCAGTTGCATAACGCATGTGTTATAATGCATTAAAATAAGTGTGAACTGCAATGGAGACTGGACATAAACTTGAATGCAAAGCCTACATGCAGGGAGTTAGAAAAATATGATCAGTTACAACTCTTTACTGTGAACAGCCCAATAGAATCGTATGGGCAGTGAGTTGACATGCAGAAATATTCTGCAATGCAACTGAGCACTGTGAACCTAGCCTAAACATGTCTACTTTTTGATGTGGCACACTAAGTACACAGCATTTGTGCACTTTCTGTACCTACCCAAGCCCCACATTTTCTCTTTATAATCGTTTACAGCCACACCGACACAAGTGTGCTTCCAGCATTTTTGTTGAAATGTATCAATTAACAACAAATATGAATTGCTGTTACTTGTTAAAAAGTGCGTACATAACTACACTACAGAAATGTGCAAGACAATAGTACATCTGTAAAACAATACGTCATAACAGAATAGTACAGAACATACTGTTTAACCTATTAAATTATTAAGCAGGATTAAGGTTACAAAGTCTCCCTTTACTAATAGTACTGTATAATACTGCATACGGATAATATATTGAATAGCTATTGAAATGCAGGAGGCTTCTGGGCCTATTTCCACAGTCTCGCATGCAATTTGAGTACAGCTGCGGATATGCATTTCTGATGCAAATTTGTGAAAACGCAAGCTTTTTATGTGGATTTTGAATGTGAATTTTCGCATACGATTTTTGATCTGTATAGCAACATGACATTACTATGACTACACAGGAAACAGAAGAAGCATATTAGATGGGAAAATGTATTTTTGCATTGAAAATGCAAAAATTTGCATGCGGGACTATTGACTTTCAGGGGCGTCGCTAGCCCTATTTTGGGGGGGCACGTGCCCCCAATCTGTCCTGGGGTGCCACGGATCTCCGCAGGGCCATGCCTGGGCGGGTGCATTGCACCCAGGCGCCTGTCTCTGACAGGCGCAGCCCGGCCGCCGCTCACCCCCTCTGTCAGCGGCTCCCTCCAGCCGCCGCCGCGTCACTCAGACCTCGATCAGGCGGCGACCAATCGTGCGGGCGCTAGGACCCAGCGCCCGCACTGATATGTGGAAGTGACATCACTTCCGCATATGGAGTGGGTGCGTCCGGCGCCAGCTCGTACTGGTCGGGTCGCCGCTGATCCTGAGGTCTGCTGACTGTGAGGTAAGGGGGGGGGGGGGAGCAGCGGCGGCGGCGGCTTCCTGTCACTTACTCACTCACTACCTAATGGGCTCCCTGTCACTCAATCACTGCCTAAAGGGGCTCCCTGTCACTCACTCACTACCTAATGGGGCTCCCTGTCACTCACTCACTACCTAAAGGGACTCCCTGTCACTCACTCACTCCCTAATGGGGCTCCCTGGCACTCACTCACTACCTAAAGGGCCTCCCTGTCACTCACTCACTACCTAAAGGGGCTCCCTGTCACTCACTCACTTCCTAAAGGGGCTCCCTGGCACTCACTCACTACCTAAAGGGGCTCCCTGTCACTCACTCACTACCTAAAGGGACTCCCTGTCACTCACTCACTGCCTAAAGGGGCTCCCTGTCACTCACTCACTGCCTAAAGGGCCTCCCTGTCACTCACTCACTACCTAAAGGGGCTCCCTGTCACTCACTCACTACCTAAAGGGACTCCCTGTCACTCACTCACTCCCTAATGGGGCTCCCTGTCACTCACTCACTTCCTAAAGGGGCTCCCTGTCACTCACTCACTACCTAAAGGGACTCCCTGTCACTCACTCACTCCATAATGGGGCTCCCTGTCACTCACTCACTACCTAAAGGGGCTCACTGTCACTCACTCACTACCTAAAGGCTCCCTGTCACTCACTCACTACCTAAAGGGACTCCCTGTCACTCACTCACTCCCTAATGGGGCTCCCTGTCACTCACTCACTACCTAAAGGGGCTCCCTGTCACTCACTCACTGCCTAAAAGGGCTCCCTGGCACTCACTCACTACCTAAAGGGGCTCCCTGTCACTCACTCACTGCCTAAAGGGGCTCCCACTCACTCACTACCTAAAGGGGCTCCCACTCACTCACTCACTCACTACCTAAAGGGGCTCCCTGTCACTCACTCACTACCTAAAGGGACTCCCTGTCACTCACTCACTCCCTAATGGGGCTCCCTGTCACTCACTCACTTCCTAAAGGGGCTCCCTGTCACTCACTCACTACCTAAAGGGACTCCCTGTCACTCACTCACTACCTAAAGGGACTCCCTGTCACTCACTCACTTCCTAATGGGGCTCCCTGTCACTCACTCACTACCTAAAGGGGCTCCCTGTCACTCACTCACTACCTAAAGGGACTCCCTGTCACTCACTCACTCCCTAACGGGGCTCCCTGTCACTCACTCACTACCTAAAGGGGCTCCCTGTCACTCACTAACTACCTAAAGGGGCTCCCTGTCACTCACTCACTACCTAAAGGGACTCCCTGTCACTCACTCACTGCCTAAAGGGGCTCCCTGTCACTCACTCACTGCCTAAAGGGCCTCCCTGTCACTCACTCACTACCTAAAGGGGCTCCCTGTCACTCACTCACTACCTAAAGGGACTCCCTGTCACTCACTCACTCCCTAATGGGGCTCCCTGTCACTCACTCACTTCCTAAAGGGGCTCCCTGTCACTCACTCACTACCTAAAGGGACTCCCTGGCACTCACTCACTCCCTAATGGGGCTCCCTGTCACTCACTCACTACCTAAAGGGGCTCCCTGTCACTCACTCACTACCTAAAGGGGCTCCCTGTCACTCACTAACTACCTAAAGGGACTCCCTGTCACTCACTCACTCCCTAATGGGGCTCCCTGTCACTCACTCACTACCTAAAGGGGCTCCCTGTCACTCACTCACTGCCTAAAGGGGCTCCCTGGCACTCACTCACTACCTAAAGGGGCTCCCTGTCACTCACTCACTGCCTAAAGGGGCTCCCACTCACTCACTACCTAAAGGGGCTCCCACTCACTCACTCACTACCTAAAGGGGCTCCCTGTCACTCACTCACTACCTAAAGGGACTCCCTGTCACTCACTCACTCCCTAATGGGGCTCCCTGTCACTCACTCACTTCCTAAAGGGGCTCCCTGTCACTCACTCACTACCTAAAGGTACTCCCTGTCACTCACTCACTTCCTAATGGGGCTCCCTGTCACTCACTCACTACCTAAATGGGCTCCCTGTCACTCACTCACTACCTAAAGGGACTCCCTGTCACTCACTCACTCCCTAATGGGGCTCCCTGTCACTCACTCACTACCTAAAGGGGCTCCCTGTCACTCACTCACTGCCTAAAGGGGCTCCCTGGCACTCACTCACTACCTAAAGGGGCTCCCTGGCACTCACTCACTGCCTAAAGGGGCTCCCTGGCACTCACTCACTACCTAAAGGGGCTCCCTGTCACTCACTCACTGCCTAAAGGGGCTCCCTGTCACTCACTCACTGCCTAAAGGGGCTCCCACTCACTCACTACCTAAAGGGGCTCCCACTCACTCACTCACTACCTAAAGGGGCTCCCTGTCACTCACTCACTACCTAAAGGGACTCCCTGTCACTCACTCACTCCCTAATGGGGCTCCCTGTCACTCACTCACTACCTAAAGGGACTCCCTGTCACTCACTCACTCCCTAATGGGGCTCCCTGTCACTCACTCACTTCCTAAAGGGGCTCCCTGTCACTCACTACCTAAAGGGACTCCCTGTCACTCACTCACTCCCTAATGGGGCTCCCTGTCACTCACTCACTACCTAAAGGGGCTCCCTGTCACTCACTCACTGCCTAAAGGGGCTCCCTGGCACTCACTCACTACCTAAAGGGGCTCCCTGGCACTCACTCACTGCCTAAAGGGGCTCCCTGGCACTCACTCACTGCCTAAAGGGGCTCCCTGGCACTCACTGCCTAAAGGGGCTCCCTGGCACTCACTCACTGCCTAAAGGGGCTCCCTGGCACTCACTCACTGCCTAAAGAGGCTCCCTGGCACTCACTCACTGCCTGAAGGGGCTCCCTGTCACTCACTCGCTACCTAAAGGGGCTCCCTGTCAATCACTCACTACCTAAAGGGCCTCCCTGTCACTCACTCACTGCCTAAAGGGGCTCCCTGGCACTCACTCACTTCCTGAAGGGGCTCCCTGGCCCTCACTCACTGCCTGAAGGGGCTCCCTGGCACTTACTCACTGCCTAAAGGGGCTCCCTGACACTCGCTCACTACCTAAAGGGGCTCCCTGGCACTCACTATCGGGGTCCCTGTCACTCACTACCTAACTGGAGGCGCCTGTCACTCACTAGCTAACCTGGGGGTCCCTGTCACTCACTACCTAACTTGGTGGGCTACGATATTAAGGGGACATTCTGCCTATTTATGTGCCTCATGACTGCTGAATTTGTCTTGTTGGGAGCCTTATGATTTGTTGGGGGCCTCAAGATTGCTGAATTTGTCTTGTTGGGGGCCTCATGATTTGTTGGAGGCCTCATGATTGCTGAATTTGTCTTGTTGGGGGCCTCATGATTTGTTGGACCCTCATGATTGCTGAATTTGTCTTGTTGGGGGCCTCATGATTTGTTGGGGGCCTCATGATTGCTGAATTTGTCTTGTTGGGGGTCACATGATTGCTAACTGCGAGACTATGGGAAAAGCTGAATCCTTATCATATGAGACAATAGCACTAAACCTACTTTTTTAGCTTTTTAAAACAGAAAATAAAACTGGGAGGTTCTAAAAAATTGAATACATTTTTCAGGAGTAGGATGGATGAAATTGTTTACCTTCACAGTTTATTTTCAACTTGGATTTTCCATAATGTTCATGTATGAGTTAAAACGTTTGTACAGTATTTAGTTTAAATTGCTGTTGCCACTTTGCGATAGATAAGTGACTTTTGGGTTGCAGTTTGGGCACTCAGCCTCCAAAAGGTTCGCCACCACTGTCATAATCTAATGTCCCACCATTGCTAGGTTCATGTAAATTTGTCTCCACCCGTTACCACACCTATATTCTGGTCCATGGCTCACCCATTTTTCGGTGCGGCGCGATAAGCATGCCGCACAACGTGATCCTCAAATTTTTGGCACGCTAGCTGCAGTGTGCTGAATTCTGCTGCCTACAGTATGTACAGTATACGCTGTTCTCTAGTGCCTGCACTGTGTGCTGATTTACCTCCAGTGTGTACAGTGTAAGGTGTTACTCTGTGCCTTTACTGATTGTAAACCAGCTATATTGTATGCTGATCCCTGCTACTTTCAGTATGTACAGTATTAGCTGTAAAACCTGGTACACACATACAATTTTGATTAGCCAATTTTAGCTCTGTTCATAAAATTCATTGTCTGTTGGCCCACTTACTGCACGGGGGTGGTAAAATTGGGGGTCAGTGATTGACCAATCAAAATTGTATGTGCGTATACATCTTTGATCTATGTCTATACTGATTGTAAATTATCTAAATAAAGGACAGGGGGCTCCATCCAATATTTCGATGGGCAGGCCCGTTTTCTGTAGCTTACACCGCTGCTAAGTTCATGTACATTTGGCCCCACTCATGGCCACGCCCACTAACCTCATGGCCACGCCCATTTTTTTTGCATATACCTCCCCACCTGGTGCCCACAGGTGCCCCCGATCTCCAAGGACCCTAGAAACGCCCCTGTTGACTTACATGCAAATCGCATGTGGAACAATGTGTGGTGTGAAAATATGCAGCATGCAGTCCGTGTTTTTTTGTTTGTTTTTGCATCAGAACGAATTCAATGGAAACGACTCCATTGAAATTGTATTGGTGTCAGTGCTAATATGAATTTTCACAATGCGAATTCTCACTCAGTGGAAACAGGCCTTTAATTTCTTGTATGAAAATTGTACAAGTATATAAGCTGAGAATGATTTGACATCCTTGATCTAACATGCCATTCTAATGACATACTGTACAGTGGAACTTTGGTTTGCCAGCATAATTAGTTCCAGAAATATGCTTGTAATCCAAAGCATGCTTATATCAAATACATTTCCCCATAAGAATTCATAGAGACTCAGGTGATTCACTCCACCATCCAAAAACTTTTTTTTTTATATATATATTTAATACAAAGTACTGCTCTGAATAAAGTAAAACTGCATACAGTAAAACAGTAACCTGCATCAAAGAATTGTGGCTGGTGGAGACGAGCTGTTGTGGATTATTGTGTAGGAAGGGTTTCAGCATAACTAAGGCCTCTTTTCCACAGACGTCCAAACTCCTGGTTTGTTGAGCAGTTCAACGTCTGCCGCACACGACTGCCGTTCAGGGGCAATTTAAATGCAGCTGAATGGCAGCGGTTGTAACACTATAATAACAAGGAACACCAAGAGCCCCAATAGTGTAATATGTACTGGTAGATGGTTACTAGATAGAGTAAATATTAATACTCACAAACCAGGGTTACCATTAGGTAACCACTGTAAAGGCAGGTGGGGAGATTTTCCTGACCCCACTCAGAAATAAGAAGTCGCTCCCTGTAGATGAAAAAAAAGGGGGTTCAACCCTCCACCCAGGGGGGACTCAATATTATGCAGGAGAACAGAGGTGCCAAAAGGATAAAAGAAAGCTAAATGAGCTTAAAAACCAAATTCTTGGTAAATAGAGGAGGTAGTGGTGGACTTACCTCCTCCAAGTAGACACACAACGACTGTAGTAAAGACAGTCAATATATTTTATTTATGAACTCCAAATATGCAACGAGTTTCACAGGTTTGATCCAGCTTCATCAGGCAATAACAACGGAGCAATAGCTGTAAACAGAGATAATTGGCTCATAACCCATGTGTAGTCATACAGTCATTAATTATATAAAAAATAAAATATATATAAACTTACTTAACTATAAATAAATATCAAACATTTGAGGTGAAATAGGTATTAAAAAGTGGGGGTGATTGGGATAAAGACAGTGGAAAAGGTAATTGTGAGCAGTGATGAGCAAAACTGTTAATATTCTTTTCGCATAAATTCTTGCAAAAATAATGTTTAATTCAATTTTCAAGCAAACATTTTTGGGAAAAAAATCCTGTTATCTTGCGCGGTTTTCGCGTACATTGCAAATTTCCACAAAAAAAAAAAAAAAAATACTGATCTTTCGGGCTACAATAAAAAATATTGTTTTAGACGTTTTGCGCTAAAACATAGTTTTATATGTTTTCACAATAAAATATTGATCTTGTGCATTTTTGCGCTAAAAGCAAAGAATGTAAAAATTCAAGATATACCTCGAATCGAAAACCGAATTCTCAATGCAAAAAAATTCACAAGCAATGAAAAAAATGAAGGTATCATAAGGAAAGGAAAGGAATCATAAGGTTGTAACACCATGCATGTCAAGCACTATTACTCCAATTAATCCAATAACAATAAGGGTAGGAACCCACTAGGGCGTTTTTGGCAGTGTTTTGGGATTGCTGGCGATACCCAAAAACGCTTTGTCAATGAAAGTGGGTGGGGGAGAACCCATTAGTGCGATTGAGATTGGGGGTAATCGCAATCGCAGAACATGCAGAATTTTGACCATGTTTGCGCTCAATGCAAAGTATATAAGCGCTGCATAAATGCTTATCAAAACGATTAACCTCCTTGGCGGTAACCCCGTGTGTGACACGGGGTAAGCCGCCGGAGGGTGCCGCTCAGGCCCTGCTGGGCCGATTTACTTAATTTTTTTTTTGCTGGACGCAGCTAGCACTTTGCTAGCTGCGCCAGCACCCCGATCGCCGCCGCCGCGCGCCCGATCGCCGCTATCCGGTGCGGCGCGCGCCCCCCCCCCAGACCCCGAGCGCTGCCTGGCCAATCAGTGCCAGGCAGCGCCGAGGGGTGGATCGGGTCTCCCAATGACGTCCCGACGTCGCTGACGTCGGTGACGTCATCCCGCCCCGTCCCTATGGCGACGGGGGAAGCCCTCCAGGAAATCCCGTTCTTTGAACGGGATTTCCTGATCGCCTATCGCCGGAGGCGATCGGCGGGGCTGGGGGGATGCCGCTGAGTAGCGGCTATCATGTAGCGAGCCCTCGGCTCGCTACATGATAAAAAAAAAAATTTTTTAAAAAAACTGTTGCGCTTCCCCCTGGCGGTATTTTTCATACCGCCAAGGGGGTTAAGCAGCACTGTGGGGGCCCGAGCAATTAACTTTAAATAAAACTTTAATATAGTTCCCGGGTCTCTGTATTTCCTTCTTCCTAAAGGACTTAGTCATAAATAAGTACCTATGACCTCTTATTTTAGGGGCAGGGCTACGGATGGAAGAAGGGCACCTGGTAAGTATAAGAAAGTTCTATGAAAAAAAAACGCAAATCGGAAGTGCTGTACGTTAATGTACATCGCTTCAAAACATCGGGTAATGGCCATCACAAACACCCTTGGAATTGCTGCACTCAGTGCTGCGCCAATTTTAAAGCATTGCAGTGATTCCTAGTGGGTCCCAGGCCTTACTCTCAATCCAAGGTTTCCCTGTATTATATTTAGTTATATAAATTAAAGTAGAACTGAAGCAAGGAAAAACAATCGTCTAATACTTACCTAAAGAGAGGGAAGACTCTTCCCTGTCCCCTCTCAATCCCCTTGTTCCAGCGCTGTCACCCATGTTGCATGTATTAGACAAATTGGTAAAATATGCCTTCAGGGACCCTCAAAAGGCTTTGAGAGTACTCATCACCATGACTGCCCCCGAAGACAGTCGGCTCCGTGCTGCACGTGTGCAGTACGGAATTGTCCATCTTCAGGAGCACTTGGTGACACAAGTGCTCCCAAAGCCTTCTGAGGACTATTGGAGGCGGCATAACTTCACCGGGGTATGAAAAGAAGGCATCCAGCACTGTCTTTGCTGGGTCCCTTCTCGTCGCACTTCTACTGCTGTTCCTGGAGACAAAGGGACAACGACCAGAGCATGTTGCACTTTGATGGTTGGGTGCTGTTTACTTCCTGGGGCTTCTACCGCTCCCCTGCAGACGTCCTGTGCCTATGCTTGGACAAAACGATCCTCCGATACCCGCCCCCCGCTCACTTCTGCTTTTTGCGACAGTGCCTTGCAACAGTGCTCCCGGTGACGTCAGCAGGAGCGACAACGCACGCGGCAGGCGCAGTAGTTTGCACCATTTAAGCATCAATTTCTTAACATGCCCAATTAGAAGCAATGAGTTGTCTGGTGGGAGATGGGCTACAAAATGTCTATAAGTTAAAGGTAGTATACTGATATCAAAATAGTGTCATAGTGTAATAGTGTCATTTGAAGTAGAGAGAATTGCTTAACTACAGAAATGTCTTGCTTTTTCAGGCATGATGTATTTTTCAGGCATGATACATAAATGGATCAGAATCGGTTCTGATCCAGGTCTGTATCATGCCTGACAAAGATACTTGAAGCTTCAAAAACTTGTAAAACTATGTGCAGTTAGTCATTAAAGGTATTACCTGAATCAGCATTTGTCACACTAATTAAAATAAGCCTAGTGACACCATTGCCGTACAACAGTTGCCATTGTAATTAAATAATCAATGTTATTTTCAACTCACTTCAAAAGAAACCGTAACCAAGAATTGAACTTCATCCCAATCAGCAGCTGATACCCCCTTATACATAAGAAATCTATTCCTTTTCACAAACAGATCATCAGGGGGCTCTGTATAGCTGATATTGGGCTCTATTTTCAAAGAGGCCAAATTTCCGCAAAATATTACAGCAAAATTTCCGCCAGCTCTAAACTCCGCATTTTTTCCGCATTCACTAAAATTTTCCGTATGTTTTCCGCATGCGGTAAAAAAGATGCGGAAACAGCCAATAAACGTGCAGTAAACATGCGGTAAAAAGGTTGCATGAAAAAGTGTTTAAAAAAAATGTCAAAGTCCAGCAAGCACAGCCCTTATGCTGGGAATACACGTTTCGTTTTTGCCTTCGTTTTAGCCTTCGATTCGTTCAGTAAACGAATCGAGTGTTGAAAACGTATATGAAAATAGTCATAATCTCATTATAGTTTCGATTAATAGACCCCAAAAACGAACGACTAGTGATCGAACATGTTTGATATTATCTCTCTTTATCCATCTAATCGAGCCATTGGTAGGCTTGATGGCTGTTCAGATCGATTATATGTTCGTTTATGTTAGTCCGTCCCTGTAAAAAGGGATTTTCGTTTCGTTTCTTTGCAGCCTTCGATCATTGGAAAAACAAAACCATCAGAATCGAAAAAAAAACCGAAACCGTGGGTGGTGATATTAACCGTACGTTCGATTATTTCGGGAACGAAAAGGACAAAAGGCACAATCGAAACGAAGGCAAAAACGAAGGCAAAAACGAAACGTGTATTCCCAGCATTAGCCTCCAGACTTCATTAAAGTCAATGAGATGCGGAATATATCACCTACTACTTGTAGGTGATAAAAAAAACGGTAAATAACGTCGAAATGAGGAGCCTGAAATGATTTGTGAATTGATTTTTGTGTGCGGAAAATACCGACTTTTGCAGAAATTTTTCCGCATGAATCCCGCACTTTTACCGCACTTTTTCCGCAAGCGGAAAAAACATGCGGAACATTTTGTGAATGTGAACTTGCCGATGTTTTGGTTGCAAACTTCCCACATGTACTTTACCGCATGCGGGAAGTGATTGAGAATAGAGCCCATTGTGGTGAAACCCCTCCCACAGGAAACTGTGAAGACCATGGTCCTGGCAGTTTCCTGTCTGTGAACCTGGTTGCATTGTGGGAAATAGCGGTTTACAGCTGTTTCCAACTGCCAAAAAAGCAAGCAGCAGCTACTTCTACTGACATCACCTGCTAGCAGTAAAAATGAATGTAAATCAGGGAGAGGAAAGCGTTTACAATGGGCAAACACTGACTAATCATTTATACATACTTATTGTCAAAATAAAGCACTTTTGTATTACATTATTTTCACTGGAATTCCTCTTTAACCTGTTAGTGGTGTTAATGTTGTGGCCGACTGTATACTTGACCCCCAAAAAATAACAACAGTGCAGCAATAGTGCACAACCTAGCTTGCTGTGCGAGCTGCCGCTAAGTGATAGCAATGCTGCTGTGCTGAAGATAGAGGGAGTCAGCAGGGCTGGCCGAGGCTGGCTGTGTACACAGAAGGGAGGCTGGGACAGGAAGAGGCAGTGGTGTATGAGCTCCTTGTGTGTCTGTCTCCGGGGAGAGAAGTGTTCTGCAGGGTCGCAGCAGCATGGCAAGCAAGGTAAGTGGATCCCATAGGAGGAGACTGGTTGTCGGGGTGTGTATGCAGAGTGTGGGAGACATGCCTGTAGGGTCACAGGGGGAGGGGGATGTGTAGTGGCTGGGGCAGTGTATGGAGGCGGAAGAAACGAGGGTTATGTAAAAAAACAGAAGAGTAATTAAGAGAGTTAACAAAGGAGGGCAGACAGATTGGGGTGAAGAGTGAGCAGCGCTGAGGTACAAGTAAAGCCCGACTGAGGAAGTGGCTGTCAGAGAGTGAAGCAGATACCGAAAGTTGCTTGCTTAATTAGGTGGGCGGGTGGGGTTAAAGTGACATATCCAAACGGGTCTAATTTGAGAACTGCAGTGAGCGAGGGAGACTTGGCACTTTATAAAAGAATGGGAACGTAAAAGCAGACTGTGAATAGGTTGTATGTGACGTAAACTGGGCTCAATTACCTCATATGTGTCATGTGCTACAGGGACGTTCCCTGTGGAAACATTGCACAGATCCCACAGTGTATGGGGTCCGGACTGCTATCTGCTTTGGTCTACATTCTGCAACATGCAGGGCGCAGCGAAGTGTAACCCCGCTGTTTATGGGGCTGCTATCTGGGCCTGTGGTAGGGCCCATACTTGTCAATTCACACGAATTACAAGCCAGTGGGTGGTACTAGGGTCAAAGATTAGCAGACTTATGACTAGGCAGATGACACTAATCTCACTAGACATGCTATATATTTTCCCTGAGTATTGCTCTGTACATGAGGATAGGTTACCTGTACATAATCGGTACTATAATTCTTACATTAAGAAAATTTCTTTGCCAGTGACTGAAATACGTTTAAACACTATTGTATTACTATGTATACATGACAATTGTATAAACATAACTCTAAATACTGTGTTATTGAGACTCGTATCTATTTCTAGGTTTTTGATGTTGCCACAGTCACTAGTTTATTTCACTTTATCAAAAAAATTAAAGTTGCTAAACCTGGCCTTTGACACTGTGTAGGGCCTAGGCTAACATGAGTTTATTAAAGTAAACCTGTGAGTTTATAAAAGCAAAAAATCGAATACTTACCTTGGGAGCGGGAAGCATCTGGATCCTCTAAAGGTGGCCACTAATGATGCAATCTTTTTCATCTAATTTTACCAAACATACCAGAGCTGAATAAAAAAGCAGAAACGGTTTGGAGCAGGCATGTGTATGATGTATTCTTCATTTCTACTGCTCCCCCCTTACCCCTCCACCCTCCTCTTTTATTGCGCAAATGCCCCGCTGCAGCCACTTTCTTGTCGGGCATTAGTGCGCTGGCCTGGCTGTGAGCGTCCTTGATCGCGCCCCTGGGGCTGGGAGCACTTTTCGTATGTGCACAACGTAGTCATGATGTCATGCACATAGTGCTCCAAGCCACGGACACATGATCAGGGATGCACATAGCTGGACCAGCGTCTGCGCACTAATAGCCGACTAGGAAGGGTCTGTGAAGCAAAGCAGGTAGTTTCGATGCATGGAGCTCACTGCCTGGTGCCGAAACCACGCGTACCATAGCAGCAGTGTTATGCTGCGTGCGGCGTGTATGGGTAATTCGGGGCTCTGGCGGCTGCTGGACCCTGAATTACATCTTCCAAGTTGCGACAACTCGGAGGAAATCTGTAACGAAAAAACCTCCCCTAGAGGGTAATCACCTCGGGTGGGGGAAGCCTCCGGATCCTATTGAGGCTTCCCCGTCGTCCTCGGTCCCACGGTGACGGCGAAAAACCTCCCGGAGCGGCGGCGATGTAAATATCTACCTTTTTGCTTCAGAGCAGGCGCAGTATCCGCTCCTCCCCCGGTGATAGGCGGAAATAGCCGATCTCCGTCGGGCCGCTCTACTGCGCAGGCGCAAGTCTCCTGCACCTGCTCAGTAGAGCGGACTCGACTGAGATCGGCTATTTCCGCCTATCTCCGTCAGAAGAGCCGCAAACACCCCCCCCCCCGCTGGAGCCTGGAAAGGTAAGTATTGAACAGGCTTTAAGATCTGTCGGGCCGGCTTTGAAGGGCTGCAGCGAGACCCCCGTGGGACAGAGGAGGACGGGGGAAGCATCATTAGGATCCGGAGGCTTCCCCCTCCCGAGGTGAGTACCCCCCAGGGGACGTTTTTCTTGTTACAGTGTCTCTTTAACGCCGCCGGGGAGTTTTGCAGCAGCAGAAGGAGCCGTAATTCGGCTCTTCCAGTGCCCAACTCACTGGCGACACTGCCTGTGGGGTGCATTTGTCCAATACAGGAGGGGGATGGAGGAAGCGGTGGGCATTTTTACTTTTTGATTTAGCTCGGGAATGCTTAAAGGGAAGATCCGCGCTGCACATAAAAAAACAAAAAACTGCACTCACCTGGGGCTTCTTCCAGGTCCTGGCAGTCGATCGGTGCCCTCGTAGCAGCTCCTCTCTCTCCCGGCGTCCAGCGGTGAAGAAGCCGACCTCGCCAGGTCGGCTTCCAGGTCGGCTTCTGTGCGCTCCACTGCGGGGGGGGGGGGGGGTCACGTGGTGTAGGGACGTCATCGTGTCTCTTCTGCGCAGGCGCAGAACTACTGCGACTGCGTTCTGTGGGCTATAAAAAAAACAAAAAGTGTAACTTACCTGGATCTTCTACCGGCACCCTGCAGCTATTAAGTCCCACGTCGTCACTGAAGCCCCCACTGTTTGTTGCCGCCGGTGACCTGCTAATTATTCGTCTAACTAGACAAATAGCGATGCGCGGCCAAGGCCCTGCACGTCCTCATTCCCTTGCGCGCCAATGGGAGCTTACTGTGCAGGTGCAGTACAAAGTTTCCTTGCACTTCGTCTGCGCAGTAAGCTCCCAACGACGCGTGCGGGAGCGAGATCACGCGGGGCTATGGCCGTGCAGCTGCAGTGCTATTCCTCTAGTTAGATGAATAATTATCAGGTCACCAGTGGCGACGAACGGAGCGGGCTTCAGTGACGGCGTGGGACTTAATAGCTGCAGGGGGCCGTTAACCTCCTTGCCGTTCTAAAAAATCCGGCAAGGAGGCAGCGCCGCACTTTTTAAAACATTTTTTTTTTAAAATCATGTAGCGAGCCCAGGGCTCGGCGGCGGCGGCATCCCCCCACCCACTCCGATCGCCGATCAGAGTATGCAGGAAATCCCGTTGAGAACGGGATTTCCTGCAGGGCTTCCCCGGTTGCCATGGCGACCGGGCGGGATGACGTCACCGACGTCGTGACGTCAGAGGGAATCCCGATCCGCCCCTTAGCGCTGCCTGGCACTGATTGGCCAGGCTGCGCAGGGGGCGGGGCGAATCGGCGGCGAGCGGCGGCGATCGCGTACTACACGCAGCTAGCAAAGTGCTAGCTGCGTGTAAGAAAAAAAAATTATGCAAATCGGCCCAGCGGGGCCTGAGAAATCCTCCTGCGCAGGTTACCCCGAACTGAGTTCAGGATAACCGGCAAGGAGGTTAAAAGCCCCAGGTAAATTACACTTTTTGGGTTGTTTTTTTTTATAGCCCACAGAACCCCATTAATCTCCTTGCCGGTTATCCCGAGCTCAGCTCGGGGTAACCTGCCGCGAAGGATTCCTCAGGCTCTGCTGGGCCGATTTGCATAATTGTTTTTTTTTTATACATGCAGCCAGCACTTTGCTAGCTGCGTGTCACTTACGATCGCCGCCGCTCCGCGCCGATTCGCAGCTACCCGCCGCATCAGAGGGTGCCCCCCCGAGACCCGTGCGCTGCCTGGCCAATCAGTGCCAGGCAGCGCTGAGGGGTGGATCGGGACTCCCTCTGACGTCACGACGTCGATGACGTCATCGCGCCCGTCGCCATGGCGACGGGGGAAGCCCTCATGGAAATCCCGTTCAGAACGGGATTTCCGGATGGGCATATGCGCCGGCGGCGATCGGCGCATACGGGTGGATGCCGCAGGGAGGGGGGGGGGGGGGGGGGTAAGCATGTAGCTAGCGCTAGGCTAGCTACATGCTAAAAACAAAAACAAAAAACACCCTCCCTGCCGTGCGCAGCTAATTTTTAGAACGGCAGGGAGGTTAACTGATAACTGATGTGCAGCTCAATGTCCATGATTCCTTATTGGTCAGTTCACATTATATGTATTATAACTGAAAGCTTTTTACAATGCACTGCTGTGGAACAACTGATCAGTGAGGCCCCCTACACACGTCATATCTAGGGATGATTAATAAGATGCAAATATTTCCGAGTTTATATGCAGTTTGCAAATGGACCAATCAATTTAAACTGAGGTTTAAATTGATTGGTCAATTTTGAAGCTGCATATATTTCATTGTTTATCCCTAGTCGGATAGGCGCTTATCATGACCTTGAGACTGTACTGTGTGTACTCCTATTTTTTATTGCCTGAGGAAGCGGGAATATACCTGCGAAACGCGTTGCAAAAACCCCTGGAGTGTACCAATAAATTTGATTGTTTTGAATACACCGTTTTTGTGTCTGCTTGTGGGGGTTAAGTCCACCACTGCCTCCTAAGCAATTTTAAAAGTTTTAAGAATTGATTTTATCCTGTTGGCGCCTCTGTTCTTCATTACGTTATAATTGATATCCACCCATGGTGGAGGGGGATACCCCTTTCTTTCTCCTGTCTACAGAGAGCGACTTCTTAATCCTGAGTGGGGACAGGCTAATCTCCTCACCTGCCTGTACAGTGGTTACTTGGAGGTAACCCTGGTTTGTGAGTATATATTATACTCGTTTCATTTACCCAATTGTCAATACTTACTACACTATATTGGGCACTCGGTTCTATTTTTACATATTAGTCTGTATGAAACAGGTCACAGTACCTGTGGTGTTGTGCAGTGCAACAGAAGTGGTCTGTTTGATGAAGAAACTGCGACATGTTTCCAAGCAGATTCGCATGGTGTACAAATCCATGGGAGTCAATGGCAACGCGAAAGATTATGATAGATTGTCATGGTGCGGCGCAGATTGGGAAAATCCCATGACACACTTCCTGTCTGAGAGTGTGCATGTGACTGTGGGGTCAGATGTTAGTGACATCACGTCACGTCACTAATTTGCACCTCCGAGGAGTCCAGATGACACTGTTTTCCCTGTCTGCGCAGTCTGCCGCAGGGAAACAAATAGATGCTATGGTGCGGTGTGCTGAAGTAGGGCTCTTCTGCTGCGTGCAAATCGCATACCGCACATGTATGCAACCACCCTTAAAACTCATGAGTTTTTCACTGTTCATTGTGAAAGAGGCCTTAGGCCATGTTCACAGTAGTGTGGTGTAACAGATGCTTTGTAACTCTGCTTACTGCAATGCACCACCTATGTGACGTTCACAGTGGGGCAGGTATGTTATATTATAACCGCTAAACGCGCACGTTAACAGTAAGGGTGGAGCTTACTTTTCATTGACTATATGCTTCACTATATCCTATGCGTTGCATTCCTGCTGTCACAGGGAACTGTGAACATGGCTTAATTCCCAGTGTGCATTGCATAATGCATGCGTTGTAATGGGGACGTTTTTGGCTTTTTTTTAAAACGCCGGCGATTTTCTTAATCGCCTTGAAAGCGCTTGTGCAATGAATTCCCTATGAGAGAGTTCACATCTGAGCGGTTTGTTTCCGCTCATTGGAAGGTATAGGGAAATCGCAAAGCGCTTGAAACAGTGCTTTGTATACTGTTTTCCGCAGCGCTTTGATGAATACATTGTATTTATTCATTTCTGGGTGAAAGAGTTCACTCCCTGACTTACATCAGGAAGGCAACCTAACCTATCCTAAATGGGCCTTAGGCTAGGTTAACAGTGGGATAGTTTGGTCCTGCTTTTTAAAGAGACACTGAAGCGAAAAAAAAATTATGATATAATGAATTGGTTGTGTAGTACAGCTAAGAAATAAAGCATTAGGAGCAGAGACATACGTCTAATATTTGTTTCCAGTACAGGAAGAGAAACTCCAGTTGTTATCTATGCAAATAGCCATTGAGCTCTGTGATTTGAAAGTGGTAGAGAGCTCTGACAGGTCAAAAGTTCACTGCCTGTTCTGCAAAAACTTTTAGAATGCTGATTAATGTGTAAACTGCAAGTATTAGAGAATGATGCAATGTTATAAAAAAAAAAACCTGTATGACTGAAAATAAAAATATGAGTATTTTTTTTGCTACCAATGTTCTAATAATTACCCCTACTACACAACCAATTCATGATATCATAATTTTTTTTTTCGCTTCAGTGTCTCTTTAAAGTCATATAATGCTGTTTAACGCACTGCACTATGCGACTTTCACAGTGCACGTTAGCCTTGCCTTGTAAATGTTGCGTTATGGTAACCTCTAAATGCACACGTTCACAGATTCAAGGAAGCATACTTTTCACTGCCTAGATGCTTCACTTGTACCTACTGTGTGCAACGTTAACATACATTAATACATGGCGGTGTCCTCTCTCCTTCAAAGCGGGGTGACGCCCGCAGAGCTAGCGGGACTGTCTTGAGGGGAGTCAACCGTTCTCTGCTGCTTTCATCCTTGCCAACCTATTTTCCTGGGATAAGTATCTCCTTGTTCAGCACCTCACTATTCCTCTTCATGTACTTTACCACATAGGCTGCTCCTTGGCTTCTCATTGTATTGCAGTCGTTTTGCACATTTTTTATGTCACTGTTGCATCAGCATTGTGATTTATTTATGATTATTTGCACTTTAGGTTGGTAGTTCCACCCTTTTACACTATATTTTGATACTGAACCCGGGTTCAACCACTGGTGGGCTCTTGATTGATGCCCACCACGTTGGCACTTATTATCATAAGCTTATCATCATAAGCTTATCATTATATAATCTTATGCAAAAATTACATTTTCTCCTATTGAATTGCTTTGACATGCAATAATATAAATGTATGCATAAGATTATCTGCAGCAGAGATTGGATCATGCCGTTTGTTTTAATTGTTTTTAACCAATATTGAACCTCAATTGTGTGTGTGTGTGTGTGTATGTGTATATGTATGTATGTATGTATATATATATATATGTATGTATGTATGTATATATATATATATATATATATATATATATATATATATATATATATATATATATATATATATATATATATATATAATTATCAAGTGGTGCTTTCTATATAGGCTTTCTTTCCTCTTAAATATGGCTGTATATATGTTTGAGCCCTAGCACGCTTGATACCATATTTATATTGCCCGTGCTGCGGACATTTGTTTTGCTTTTTTTATACAGTAATACATTAACATACATGTGTATGCTGCGTTGTAATTTTGCATTGTGACGTTAGCGCATAACACATGCATTATGATTGTGAACTGCAGTGGAGAATGGACATAGATTTTAATACAATGCCTGCATGCAGCTAGTTAGAATAATGTGATCAATTACAACCTGTAAGAAAAAAGGGACACAGAGAGCCCAATATAGTGTAGTATGTAAAATGATTGGGTATATTCAAAGTAAGTAAACAATATACTCACAAACCAGGGTCACCGTATAGGCAACCACTGTAAATGCAGGTGAGGAGATTAGACCTGTCCTCACTCAGGATTAAGGTAGCCATACACTGGTCGATTTGCCATTAGATCGACCAGCTGACAGATCCCTATCTGATCGAATCTGATCAGAGAGGGATCGTATGGCTGCCTTTACTGCAAACAGATTGTGAATCGATTTCAGCCTGAAACCGATCACAATCTGTGGAGCCGCCGCTGCCGCCTGTCCCCCTTCCCGCGCATGCATTACCTGACGCTGGCTCCCGGACATCTTCTCCGCATCTTCTCCGCGCTGCACCCGCTCCATCCCGGCGCTTCCTGTGTCACTCCGTGACCAGGAAGTTCAAATAGAGCGCCCTCTATTTGAACTTCCTGGTCACTGCAGTGACAGGAAGCGCCGGGATGGAGCGGGTGCAGCGCGGAGAAGATGCCCGGGAGCCAGCGTCAGGTAATGTATACCTGATCCGATTGTCCGCCGCTAGCGACGCGCTCCCTACCCGCGGGCGATCGACGGTAATTTCCCGCACGGCGCGATCGACGGACTGATCGGATTTCGGGAGGAAATCGGATCGGCGGGTGCGTTTAGCGCGAACGATTGGCAGCAGATTCGATCCCAGGATCGAATCTGCTGTCGAAACGGCCGCGAATCGGGCCAGTGTATGGCCACCTTTAAGATGTCGCTCTCTGTAGATCTGAAGAAAAAAAGGGGTATAAACCCCTCCACCAGGTATTGTAGAAGGAGAACAGAGGCGCCAACAGGATAAAATAAGCTAAAAACTTTAAAATTCTCAAGGGAGGATGTGGTGGATCTACCTCCCTGAAGTAGACATGAAACTGTTGATTTTCAAACAGATAAATTTATTTTAATACTCCAAAAATACAAAGCAACGCGTTTCGCAGGTATATTCCTGCTTCCTCAGGCAATAACAGGTAGGAGTATAGAACTGTAAATGCAGAGACAAAATGAAGCGCCATCAGACCATAGTTTGTATTACAATGCAGGATATGTATATGATGATAGAAATAATTATACATGTTCCAGTATGGAACATGGATATTACATGGATATTACCTTGCTCATAGTTGTCCTTTCAGTTATAACTGACAGCCACTGAAATATTTCAGTTCTGACAAAATGCTGTCAGAACTGGAAGGAATCCTTGTTAGAAGAAAATGGTGAACTTCTAAGAGTAACTGATAGCGAGGCAAGTCTGTAATATTCATCTGCAGGTACATCATGTGCTTATTTTAAATAATTTGACTCAGTTCAGGTTATTACAGGCTTTAAACATTGTTGCTATCATGACATTGGCACTTGTACAGTACTTCTGCTTTAATATAAACATGTAGGTGTTTAGATTATATGAAACTAGTAAAAAGGCCCGCCCGTTAAAGGGGTTCTTTCGCGAAAAAAGTAGGCAGTTAAAAAATGTGACAGATGACAGATTTTGGGCCAGTCCATCTTTTTAATGGTGGCCACTAATGATCCAATCTTTTCAAATCTATGTAGTATAAGGGTAAAGTGAGTGAATATACTGAATGGATACGTTAGACAGTTACCTTTATATTATATAGAAATGGTACGATTGGATGAAAAAGATTGGATCATTAGTGGCCAGCTTAAGGGGGATTCTCGGGGCTTTCTTTGTTTTCAACAGCATTTCCTGAACAACAGTTTAACTGCCAAAATAGCAAGATACCAGCCGGCCTCCCTAATCACTTGCACACTATTATGTCAGTTAGATTTTGCAACTGTTGTTCAGGAAATGCTGTTGAAAACAAAGAAAGCCCTGAGAATCCCCCTTAAAAAGATGGACTGGCCCAAAACCTGTCATCTGTCACATTTTTTAACTGCCTACTTTTTTCGCGAAAGAACCCCTTTAAAAAACGAGCTCTAGGTCACAGCCGCTACCCCCCCGCAATGCGCGCACATATGCATCTTGCTTGCTCATTCCCCACCACTATCTGAAGTATATGCACACAGGGAGCTACTTGCTTGGCAGTTGGAAAAAGCTGTTATTTCCCACAAGGCAATGAGAACCTCTGTGAACCACACACAGCAAACTGTCAGATCCGACCCTGTGCCCTAACTGCCCTGGCTGCGCACATGCTCAGTACAAAAAAGCCAGGGACACACAACCATTCAGTTGATGACGCAGGGACACTTGCATTTTATTGTACTGTGTGTCATTGTATAATCAATAACATCTGTTATTGATGTTATTGATTTGCTGTTAACCCACGCGGGAACAGCAACCATCCACAAGGAAGCACGACAAGGCAAATCACAATTGAAACACGACACCCAGCAAACAGCTGTGGCAAAGCTGAAATCTATTAGGGGCAAAGTGTCAAGAGGGGAAGAGGCTTTTATATGGACTTCACCCAATGAGAGCAGGCATGAAAATTCCAACACAGCTGAATGGTAATAGTTCAATTCTTTGTTTCTCTGATTGAGGGTAGGAACACACTTGGCAGAATCACATATGCGTTTTCCACTAGGTGGTATGGGGAAAACTCGTGTGATGCTGCCTAGTGTGTTCCTTCCCTGAAGACTGCAGGCTGATTGCAGATGGAAATGACCCTTAGGCCTCTTTTCCACGAACTGTTTACAGGTAGTGAAATGCCTCTCAAACTCTCACAACTGCTTGCTGCTGCCTGGTAACTGCTCACTGCTGCCTGGCAACTGCTTGCTGAGCACACAGATCAACAGTTCGTGGAAACTGCTGTCTGGCAACTGCTTGCTGAGCACACAGCTCAACAGTTCATGGAAAAGAGGCCTGAGGCCTCTTTTCCACGAACTGTTGAGCTGTGTGCTCAGCAAGCAGTTGCCAGGCAGCAGTGAGCAGTTACCAGGCAGCAGCAAGCAGTTACCAGGCAGCAGCAAGCAGTTGTGAGAGTTTGAGAGGCATTTCACTGCCTGTAAACAGTTTGTGGAAAAGAGGCCTTATTGTGAATGCAAGCAAAGCTATGCAACTGCATGTATGCAGAGAAATCAGAACTGCCTGGTTGCAGCTCAGCTGCAACCATCAAGACATGCTACAAGAGATATCATGACACTATGTCTGCGTCCAGGAAAGCAGGAAGTAGACACACTGCAGATTTACTGCAGGATTTCTATCAGCCCTAAAAAAGATGTTGCATATCTTTTAGAGCAGAGAGGAAGTTCTGAGTTCATGTCCACTTAAAGCAGTTTTAAATCAACAAAGAAGTACTCTACAATGCAGGCTCACCAGGGTAGACATGATTTCTGCCGTCAGGTTTACAGCTAGACTAGATGGATAATGATAAAACTGACATTATGGTAAACTTGATGAAATATGCACCATAAGGGAAATGTCAAATCCACTGTCCTTGCTGGCAATTGCACATGCGACCTGCTTATTACATTAAAATACTTTTGTACAATGTCCAAGAAGGATTACATACAGGAAACCAACGTCTGCATAATACATCAGGAAATACTTTTTTGTCATTAGCCTGCTTTCCTGAAAAACGAAGACCAGACTGGACAGCTTTAATACAAATGCAGTTACTTTCAGATGTACTGTAGATGTGTAGGCCTTGCTTATGTCATTCTCTCATAAAAAATATTGTGCACCTTGCTTTTGCTAAATATGAACATGATTGTATTGTATAAATTAACTGCCCATTGTTTTTAAGCATTGCACTCTTGACTAGTGATACTCTGGTTACATACGGTTGTTTGTGTAATAATGAACTATTTTTCAAGTGTAATTTTCCATTTTTGTCAGGCATTAGGCTTGGTTCACTAGTTTGTCTGATGGGCTTGCAAATTGCAGGCCAGGAAAATCTTGTGATTGCGATCAGGCTATGATTAAAACTGCTTTCTCAGCATCTAGAAAGAAATGTCTAATACCGATGCCTATTTGTAGCCAAAAACACAGGAATTATGGGAAATAAGATGGGGCACTGTTGGAACAAAAGAATGTACTTGTCCTTTGAGTGCTCATATCAGCCTGGTGGAAAAAAATTGAGATGCTTCTATTTAAGTCTAATACAAAGTTAAAGAGAACCCGAGGTGGGTTTGA
Organism: Hyperolius riggenbachi; assembly: GCF_040937935.1. NCBI lineage: Eukaryota > Metazoa > Chordata > Amphibia > Anura > Hyperoliidae > Hyperolius > Hyperolius riggenbachi. Next base: position 335,524,193 of record NC_090649.1, on the reverse strand, counting down.
AGAATATTATCTGCATACAGCGGCTGGATCTGCCTATACAGCCCTGCCTCTGTTGCTATCCCAAACCCCCCTAAGGTCCCCCTGCACTCTGCAATCCCTCATAAATCACAGCCACGCTGCTGACAAACAGCTTGTCAGAGCTGGCTGTGTTTATCTCTATAGTGTCAGTCTGCTGCTCTCCCCGCCTCCTGCAGAACTCCAGTCCCCGCCTGCATCCCTTCCCTCCCTGCTGATTGGAGGGAAGGGATGGGGGCAGGGACCGGAGCTATGCAGGAGGCAGGGGAGCAGCTGAGACTGACACTAAAGATGTAAAGACAGCCTCACAGCACGGCTGTGATTTATGAGGGATTACAGAGTGCAGGGGGACCTTAGTGGGGTTTGGGATAGCAACAGAGGCTGGGCTGTATAGGCAGATCCAGCCTCTGTATGCAGATAACATTCTTTAAACACACCTCGGGTTCTCTTTAAAGGATACCTCAACTGACATGTGAGATAATGAGATAGACATGTGTATGTACAGTGCCTAGCACACAAATAACTAGGCTGTGTTCCTTTTTTTTCTTTCTCTGCCTGAAAGAGTTAAATATTAGGTATGGAAGTGGCTGACTCAGTCCTGACTCAGACAGGAAGTGACTACAGTATGACCCTCACTGATAAGAAATTCCCTTTTTTTATCTCTTTCCTGCTCTCAGAAGCCATTTTCTGCTAGGAAAGTGTTTTATAGTTGGCATTTCTTATCAGTGGGGGTCATACTGTAGTCACTTCCTGTCTGAGTCAGGACTGAGTGAGCCACTTCCATACCTAATATTTAACTCTTTCAGGCAGAGAAAGAAAAAAAGGAACACAGCCTAGTTATTTGTGTGCTAGGCACTGTACATACATATGTCTATCTCATTATGTCACATGTCAGTTGGGGTATCCTTTAAGCAAGGAGGAGAGAGCACCGTTGAACATTGATATTCTCTAAGTGTATGGCTAACCAAACAATGATATGAATGCTCAAACAAATATCCATTGTGGGATTTGTGGCCAATGTCCATCTTTAAGTGACCTGATCTCCAAGAAGATTGCATTTTTTGGTATCTGTGTGAACCTACCTTCCACTGAATCCACTTTACAAAGAAAAGGTACTCTTATTTAAAAATAGTGTAAACTGGTCAAAATGCATCTGAATCTGGGAAACTATTCAAAGCCTTTTTTAATATTACTTTTTCATATTATTTGCTATTTAGAAGTAATCCAAGAGCCTTTTGACGCTAGAAACTTGCTTGGATTGTATTTTCCATACTCACAACTACCCACATCAGTGAACCTATTTCTTGCATCTGGTATACCACCAATTTTGCTGGTAGGTCCCATACCTCCCACCGACCTGACTTGTAGTTAATTGCATATGGGTGGGCGCTGTGGCCATACCTTACCAGAACCCACTTCTCTTTTTTTTTTTTTTTTTTACAGTTGAAATTTTATTTTTGAATTGCTCAAGATACAACAATTGAAGAGACAGTAAAGGTACCCAGAGTCATACTTTTTGTGACGTGTGAACAATCCAGTGTTGTCAATATAACATAGTTCATTGTTACAATAGTATTGATGCACATTAGATTCAAACATATACCATGTTACACAGTTTCCACACCAAATTATTTAACAGTAGTCCTTGGTAAAGTATCGCTCTAGATTGAAAAGAAAGAGGTAAGAGAAAGGAAAAAGTTGGTCCCGGGTCCCCCACACCTCATAGTCAGCAGATCCACCACAGTTAATCAAGTATATGCAGGGCTGTGGAGTCGGTACAAAAATCCACCGACTCCGACTCCTCAGTTTAGGATTCCACCGACTCCGACTCCTCGACTCCGACTCCTCTAATTTGCATATTACAATTTTGTTGATTAAAAGTATGTAACATGAAATTCGTCTCTTAACTGCCAACGCTTAGGAATTTTAAAAGACAACTGAAGTGAGAAGGATATGTAGACTACTATATTTATTCCCTTTAGTCATAGACTAAAACTAGTCCTTGGTAAGAGTACTTGTAAAAGGTACAGGCCAGAACAAAGAACATCTATCAGGCCCTAGGAAATGTAACTGTGGGTACATGTAAGAGTGATGTGCAGGTACTCTGCAGGGGAATAAGGAGATTCTTCCTCTATTACACATTCTTCATGCACAATCTGAACCAAGTTTATGGGTGACAGACAACACCTCTGTGTTCAATGTGCACAACATTCTCAGTGGATTCCCTGCAGCTCTGTGGAGAGTGCATATGTAGAGTATGGTACTACTGTGTAACAAAGTAAACCTGAGACAGATGCAATTAAAGTTTTATACATACCTGGAGCTTCCTCCAGCCCCCTTCAGGCTAATCAGTCCCTCGCTGTCCTCCTCCGCCACCTGGATCTTCTGCTATGAGTCCAGGTACTTGAGCCAGTCTTGCTTAGTTTGCATGCGCACACTTCGCTGCTGGGAGCGTACTACACCTGTGCAGCACTATTGCGCAGGTGCAGAATGCTCCTGGCTGTAGGAGCGGCACGTGGCCAGACAGCGCTGACTGGCTGAATTACCAGGACTCTTAGCAGAAGATCCAGGTGGCGGAGGGGGACAGCTATTTGAAGGGGTCTGGAAGAAGCCCCAGGTATGTATAAAACTTTTCTTTTCATCCTTCTCAGGTACCATTTAAAGTCACCAAACCAAATTTTAACATATCAAATTATTTGATTTCATGAGCAAAGAGTACATTTGCATAAATCCGAATCAACGCAGAATTATTTCCATCCCATTGACCATCTCTATTAATGACATGGCTACACATCAGGCTTTATACTTAAAGCATATATTTTATTTAGTATATATAAGAGATTCCTGTGTACACATCATATATACAGTCACAATCAAATGTGTATATCTGATTTTAAAAATATGGGGACTGCTTTATTGAAGCAGCACAAGTAACTAATTTTGATGGGTTTATTTCATTTTTGTGGACTAAGCACAGCTATTACTGTATATATAAATTATTTATGATGACTATTATCTGAGAAATAGAACATTTTATCATATTTTCTATTTTCATTACAGTTTAAATTCATTAGGAGTTGGAGTCGGTGCATTTTTCCCGACTCCAGGCACCCAAAATTGCCCCGACTCCACGACTCCGACTCCACAGCCCTGTGTGTATGAAGTCAGGACTTGTAATAAAATATTTTTTTTCCCATATTCCCCAGATTTACTTATATTTCTTAGGGCACCTTCTGTTGACATTTGAGGTTTTTATAAAGAGGTAGCATTTTGTTAACCGAGCTTTCCCATGCGAGTGCTATAAAAACAGCGCAGGAGATTTGGGCACAGCCGACGCCACCATAGGCCATAATAGGAATTATGGTTTTAACAGTGCTCAGTGAGTGATTTGGGCACCGTCAAAGGACGGAGCACAAATTACTCTAAAAACACTGTAAATCAGGCGCCAGCAATAGTTGAAAGCTGAATTATGTCTTTCCCCCGCTATCCATTGTGGCCTGGAGGGGGAACAATAATTACCACCACCGGGACTTGTGCAGGAGCAGGGTTAGCCTTTTAATGGCTTTACCCTGCGCCCAAATCTCCCAGCGGCAGTTTCATAGGTATGCTTTCCATGTGCCTAGTGTGGGAATGCAGGCCTGAAAACTCAAAACTCGAAGTAATGTTTATTTGTGTTTGATAGTGATTTCTTCATATCTTTCCAGCAGTAGTAACCCAGGGTCTAGCGGTGGTGAAGTCTGAGGTAGGGTATTTATTATTCACAGGACTCTTCTCCAGAAGGTGATAATCTATGTGCATGATCAGAAAATATGTGTTAACTTCCATAGCTCTGTCAAGCATCTCCAGCATCGGTCCAGATTAGTGTCACTCATCCTGTGCGTATGCTCTGTGCTGAAGTGGATTTTGTATGCTGTGGTATCTCATCACATTCTTCTCTATCCAAGTCAGAAATGTTGATCAAGTTTGGAATTATTCACTGCCAATTCCCTATAAATGGGCGACATTGCCCTAGGAATTCTCTCTTAGCTGTTCTAAGCTGTAGGTTGCGAGAGTCAGGGCTTGGGATCCAGATTGTGCTGAAGATGCGTACTTCACCTGTAAGCATTAGAAAAAATGTTCATTTTGTTGTCATTTATAGTGTACCTGAGATAGGGCGATTACAAAAAAAATACATACCTGGTGCTTCCTCCAGCCCCCTTTTGGCTTGATTGTTCCCACGCTGTTCACTTCTGCATCTCCTTTCGCCCACAACTGGCCTCAGAAAATCCTCCAGTCACCGCAGGCGCAGTTTGGCCAGGCGCGCTCCCCTGTCTTGCTCCCAGCAACGTGAACGTGGTGGGAGCACGCGGCAGGGCAGTGCATGCACAGTTGGCCCCAGACAGGAGGACCAGGTATGCATGTTTTCTTTAGAATTCCCCATCTCCGGTTCCCTTTAAGTTGGTGAAATGTGAGAGAGAATTTTTCTCACTACTATATATCCCACAGTGAACTGTTAGTGGTATTAGAACAGAGTGGGAAGCAGTTGGGAACAAGAGCAACTCAGCTGCAAAGTTTGTGCTAGGTAAAATCACAGAGCAAGACCAGTGCATCCCTGAGACATGCATTGTGCAGGAGTAGCCAACTTTTACAGCCCTCCAAACTTTGTATCGCCGTCAGATTAGCTCAGGAGCAATGTGTAGAGAGCTTCATTGAATGGGTTTCCATGGCCAAGCAGCTGCATCCAAGCCTTTACATAACCAAGTGCAATAAAAAATATGTTGGATACAGTTGTGTTAAACACACCGCTACTGCAGGGCTTCCCAACCCTATCCTCAAGTACCACCAAGAGAGCATCTTTTGTGGAAATCCACAGATTTAAAGAGACACTGAAGCGAAAAACAAATTATGATATAATGAATTGGGTGTGTAGTACGGATAATTACTAGAACATTAGTAGAAAAGAAAATATTCTCATGTTTTTATTTTGAGTTATAGTTTTTTTTTTTTTTTTAATTATAACATTGCATCATTCTCTAATATTTGCAGCTTAAACACTACTCAGCATTCTAAAAGATTTTACAGAGCAGGCCAGTGAACGTTTGTCCTCATCTGAGCAAGTATTATTCTGTCCACTCCAGTGGTGCTCCACTGTACAAATGTCAAATTGTGTGCAATCAGTGTCACCCAACGGAACCGCTGTGTCCCAGGTTAGGACTTCATCTGTCAACGCATAAGTGTGGTAATTCAGGACGCCACATGCTTTGGCATAAACCCCACCTTCCAATGCACGTTTCCCCTGCCCCCGTGCTGGCTTTGTCCAGTTCCAGTGTAGTGCTCCATTGCTAGGCATTAGTATTTAGCTGTGTTTAGAAACACATTCTGTTTGCTAATTCCACAAAATCTGGCTCTGTCTTTTTCTTTATTTTGTGACTGTAGAAAAAGCATGTTTCACCTTCATTGAGTACATTCGCCATATACTTATTTAGGAACTTATTAGAGAGAGCCATCAGTTATCTGCACCCTGTCAAACAATTCAGGCCCTAGATTAAAAGACCACTGCCGCAAAAATTGTGAAATTTAAAATACATGTAAACGCATGCAAATAAAAAGTACATTTCCAGAGTAAAATGAGCCATAAATTACTTTTCTCCTTTTCTTGCTGTCACTTTCAGTAGGTAGTAGAAATCTGACAGAACCGACAGGTTTTGAACTAGCCCATCTCCTTATGGGGGATTCTCAGGGTTTTCATTATTTTCAAAAGCACTTAGTGAATAGCAGTTGCTCTGTCCAACTGGTAAAAAAGTGGGCAGCGAGAAGAGGCCAGCATCTATATACAGGATCTTCTCAAAAAATTAGCATATTGTGATAAAGTTCATTATTTTCTGTAATGTACTGATAAACATTAGACTTTCATATATTTTAGATTCAAATACACACAACTGAAGTAGTGGCATGATTGTGGCATACAGCTCATGAAAACCCAAATTTCCTATCTCAAAAATTAGCATATTTCATCCGACCAATACAAGAAAAGTGTTTTTAAAACAAAAAAGTCAACCTTCAAATAATTATGCTCAGTTATGCACTCAATACTTGGTCGGGAATCCTTTTGTAGAAACGACTGCTTCAATGCGGCGTGGCATGGAGGCAATCAGCCTGTGGCACTGCTCAGGTGTTATGGAGGCCCAGGATGCTTTGATAGCGGCCTTAAGATCATCCAGAGTGTTGGGTCTTGCATCTCTCAACTTTCTCTTCACTATATCCCACAGATTCTCTATTGAGTTCAGGTCAGGAGAGTTGGCAGGCTAATTGAGCACAGTAATACCATGGTCAGTAAACCATTTACCAGTGGTTTTGGCACTGTGAGCAGGTGCCAGGTCGTGCTGAAAAATTAAATCTTCATCTCCACAAAGCTTTTCAGCAGGTGGAAGCATGAATTGCTCCAAAATCTCCTGATAGCTAGCTGCATTGATCCTGCCCTTGATAAAACACAGTGGACCAACACCAGCAGCTGACATGGCACCCCAGACCATTACTGACTGTGGATACTTGACACTGGACTTTAGGCAATTTGGCATTTCCCTCTCCCCAGTCTTCCTCCAGACTCTGGCACCTTGATTTCCGAATGACATGTAAAAGTTGCTTTCATCCGAAAAAAGTACTTTGGACCACTGAGCAACAGTCCAGTGCTGCTTCTCTGTAGCCCAAGTCAGGCGCTTCTGCCGCTGTTTCTGGTT